>NW_017259213.1:1860223-1862145 GCF_001594045.1 Atta colombica | reverse complement strand
ATTATAAATATTATAATAAATATTTGTTAATGTTGTAGTAAATGCTATAAAAATACTCAATAAGATATTATAATCCACGTAAAAAATACTTATTAGAATTATTTATTTGTATTTATTTCATAAAATATTACATAAAATATTTTGTCTACATTTTAATAATATTTTGAATAAAGTTTTATATAAAATATGGATAAAATATTTATATGACATTTCCAAAAATGATAAGTGATAAATATTTGTTATAATTTCTATTCTGTGCTATCTAGGCAACCTCCACTCTTACGATACTAAAAAAAAATGAGCCGATTCAATCCGGTTTATTTAATGTTGACGCGTAAAGTTAAAGACGTATTTCGCATTAATAGTACACTAGACATCGACTTATGTATGGCGTGATCGACATAGGTGAATTGAGTTCTTGGTCAGTATTGCAAGAGCTGTCGCACGATACAGAGTGATCCGGCTCATAATCCAGAACGTAGCTCAAGCGCGCGGAAATCGTCTTTTTAATTTAATTGAAAAGTAAGGAAAACTAGGTGAGTGCGAAATTGAATATCTGGAGACATTGGACAAAATTATCGATTATCAATTATTTAATATAAGACATAAATTATCTGATAAATCAATTAATTAAAATTTAAGAAATAACTGAAACTAAAAAAGAAAAATAAAAAATCTGTATCGCTCTTCGCACGTGATGTAAAACTTTTTAAATTTTTATTTATTATTGAGCAAAAAGAAGTATTGCGATAAAAAATATACGGATATATATTATATATATTATATATACATATACGTTTTATATACGTTTTCTAAATGTATCTAATTCTACAAACGTATATTAAGAAACATATATAAAACTAGCATATGCTACTGAGAATGGTATGTGCGTGCGCGCGCGCGCGCGCGCGCGCGCGCGTGTGTGTGTGTGTGTGTGTGTGTATGTCAGTTTAATTATAAAAGATCTTTCCATCGCTGTTCAACGCCCTTATAGTTTTTCGAATTTTACTGAGTTTAGTTTTTACAAATGTAAAGCCTATTTTACAATTGCGTAAGCGTAGTTATAAGAATTGATCAATTACAGTCAAATATTCTTCTCGTATTTAACTGTGATTGGTGCACTTCTACAACTACATTTATGCAATTGTAGACTAAGCTTAAGGTTATTAATTTTATATATCAATCTCTAAAATGTAAAGGAAATAATTTTTCGGAATCGAAAAATCGAGATGTATGTGAGACGAAGGTCCAAATTGAATTCAGGATCTGACGATTACACGGACGGACGATTACAAATCTATCACACAAGATCACATTGCAGTAAAAAAATTATTTTTATTTTTATTTTAATAAAAGAGATATAATATATCGCTATAACATTTTACAATTGAAAATCAATTTGAAAATCTTATTAAGAAATCAGAGTATCTTTTGTATTCAGTGTTCTATATAAAATTATCCTTCTTCGAAGAAGGAATTTGTCATAAATTTTATAAAACTTAAAACAGTCGATCATCGATTTTTGAATTTATGTAAAGAATTATTTTAATAAGGTTTGGATTAATTTCTTTTATTTATTTATTATATTATATTATCTCTTTAGTCCTGTTGCTCGTGTTCAAGCATAGTAACTTTTCTTATATGCCTCATATGTAATGCGCACGCTAGTTATACACAGTTCATATAGAATCTATAATTTAACGTCGATTCCGAACAACGAAGTTTTTTTGTTTAGACAAATGTTTCTTTGCAAGTGTCTCTTGACAAGGATACTCTCGGTGGATTGCCGCTTCCTTCCGAGAGGAGAACGCGAGCGTATGAAAATTTAGGTTTTACCGGGATCTCTAACATAGCAGACCAGTGCGCTGTCTACTCTGTCACACTCTCAATATTATATTATATTTATTATATTTATCGATTTA
>NW_017259213.1:1856663-1859287 GCF_001594045.1 Atta colombica | reverse complement strand
ATAAAATATTTTATATAATAATATTTGTCTAAACATATTTTTAATAACTTATTCTGTATTATTTCTAATTTACATTTAATTAGCAACATTATTACCCAACACTAATCATAATGCTATTCTTAATAAAAAACTGAATCAAAAAGTCCTCTACCATTTTGCAATTTTCACAATAGTTAATAAAATATTAATTTCTAAAAGTTGCCGAATAAATAAATGAAATCGATGTATAAAACAATTTTAAGATATGTTTCAGTGTTTTTTGTGAAATATTTTGAAGATGTTTCTCAAAGGCTCTTAAAGATATTTTAAAAGTTGTCTTATATGTCAATTTTTGACATTTTACTCAATTAAAAAAAATATTGCAAAAATTACAAAATGATAAAAATTTTTTGATTCAGTTTTTTATTAGCAATAACATTATATGATTAGTGGACATTATTTTAGAAACACCCGTATAAAATATAAATTTATTAAATATTAAAAACGACTTTTTGTAGATTGAAAATTTTGTTTGTAATGATTATTAAGTTCAAATATTCATGTACTTAGATTAACAAAATCTTATAATTTAAAACATGTTATTTGTTTGAATAAACGAATATTTACTTGATAGCCCATAACCGCTACATTTATTACCTGTTTTTTTGAAACAGCAACTTTTTTTTTAATATGCATGTTTAAAACTTCTTTTTTATTAATTACATTTTTATTATATACATATATTAAATATTACATAATAAATTTAAATTTGCATAATATTTTATTTATTCTTAATAAACTTCCACGGGTGCTTTCTATATAAAGATTATGCGTTTTGCGGGTTTTTTTCGTGTCCAGATCCATTCTTGGAATGCCAACGTTTTGTGAACCTTGCAGTCTAATTCATAGGGCGAGGAGCAGCCCGATACTAAGTACAGTATTACATTTGCATCTTATTTAACTTCTAGTGATAAAATGTGAGCATGTGGCTTTAAAATAATTTATAGAAATTTAAAATAATTTATTATTTGATAGTATCGATAATTTATTATATTTATTATATTTATATTAATTATCATATAGTCGCTACGGAAGGATAATTATTTAACCCATTTCTATGATAGTATATTAGCACAAATATATATAATAATAGCTAATTTGAAACTAAATAATTATTGTGAATTTGATTGGGCTACAGTTTTTATTATAAATTTTATACAAATATTTAATATTTATATAGATAGAGACAAGGAATGTCTTAATAACATGCCTTTTCATATGTTCTCAATTCTTCTGATGCCTTCTTCTCACTTCTTCTCATATGTTACAAATAATCATTTAAAATAAAAAAAAAAAATGGGTTTCACTATTTGTCTGTACTAGTATAGCAGATAGCATAATTTTATTCGATGTAAATACTTAAATCTATATATTTTACAATTAAAGAAATTTTATTTCCAAATAAAATATTTTAATATTATAAAAAATCTTATAAGTTAAAGAATTGGTTATCTTATAAGTTAAAGAATTGGAATGTAACTTTGTGTGTGTGAAAAAATGATTTAATTGAAATAAAGTTTAAAATTTTTAATAATAATTATAAGATTTTGCTTTAAAATATGTAAAAAATTAAAATAATGTAAAAACTTCAAAGTATTTCAAGATTAATTTTAAAGTACGCTGCATTGCCACCAATTGTATGCAACAATGCTATATTTTCTCTTAAATAAAATCTATACATAAAATAAAAGATATAACACTATAAGATTTTCATTCGTGTTCTAATAAGATAATTGTTTTAAAACAAGCATTCTTAAACAAAGAGAACTTGCCTTGAAATTTAGACAATTTTATAATTTACAATTATATAAGATTATTAATTAAAAAATCTTAAAATTTTTGACATTTACATTTACAACAATTTTTTAATTTCTTCAGTTTCTTTTGGAATTTTCTTAAGTAAGTTTTAATAAGATTGTTTTAAATAAAAGTTTAAAGTACCCAAATTTATCATTCATATTTTTCTCTAAAGTTTTCTTTATAGTAGATCTTAAATATTTTTAAAGTTTTCTAAAGTAAACTTTTCGGAATGAAAAGAAGATATAAAAAAATGTCAAAAATTTTCTGACAATTTTTTCATAATTCTCAATCTTTTTGGTCTCTTGATATGCTCCTATATACTTGTATTCTTCTCTCGCAGAAATGTCATATTCCTTCGCATTAATGTTTCACATCATGCTATATCCGTCGCAATCCCGTTGTAAGATGTAACAATTAACTTAAAGCTTTTAAGTAACATTGATCCACGGTCGGATTACGGTCGATATAACTAAACGACAGTATAAATTATCATTATCATTTCGGACTTGTACATTGCAATTGATATATTTCTTAATGCTGTTAGTATTATTACGATTATTTTATTAGATATATTACGATTATATTAGAAGTTATAATTATATTACGATTTTACTAGAATAGTTTAAATATCAAACACACTGCTCAAGGACACATATTTCGATAAAAAATCTTTTCATGTATGAATATACATATATAAATATGTTATATATATATATATGTGTGTGTGTGTGTGTGTGTGTGTGTGTGTGTGTGTGTGTGTGTGTGTGTGTGTGTGTGTGTGTGTG
>NW_017259213.1:1854336-1856642 GCF_001594045.1 Atta colombica | reverse complement strand
GTGTGTATGTGTGTGTGTGTGTATGTGTGTGTGTGTATGTGTGTGTGTGTGTATGTGTGTGTGTGTGTGTGTGTGTGTGTGCATAAACATACATCAATATTTACAAATATATAATATAATTATGTATAATTTTATGTATAATTATATATGAACAATTCTTTCATAAATGCTTCTGCATTTCTTTCTCTGCTTTCTGCTTTCTGTAGACAACAAAATTTTATGAATTAGGAATACAATGAATAATAATCAGCATCCGGTATTCGGCCTATTCGATTGGTTTATTACAATCCGATTGGCCAGACAATAAAGGCCATTTAGCCAGATTGTAAAAAAGTTTTTTACAATCAAATTTGAATAAATATAATTATACTTCTTTAAAATTTAAATTTTCAAAATATTTTATCATATGTGTATTCAATCAATCTAAAGAAATTATTTTTTTATTAACTTTTATTGATTTAATATTAATTAACAAGTATAATGTGACATAATTAAAAAATTAAATTAAAAAATCTTTTATGCCTTTATTCTTTACTTGAGCATTACATTTTTATTACATATTGTTTTTTAAATATTTTAAGTATTTCATATTTTTCGTAAGAGAGCATTTCTACATTATCAGATAATAATCTGTTTCTATCTTGTATATAAATATTAAATCTTTATAGCATACTTATAATGAATTTATATAAAAAGAAGTTTCCTTTTATTAAAAGAAACAATTAAATTTTCAATTTTTTAATCTCTTTGTACTATTTTCGAACAAAATCCGATTATTCGGTTTATCCAATTTTTCGGATAAGATCCACGATATCCGGTTATCCAACAAATTATTATCCGTTGTATCGCTAATATAAATGAAAGAAATAAACTTAAGTTACGTTTATCGTAAATAGTTACGGTTATCGTAAACAGTTAGGTTTAGTGACTGAAGATTTTTAAAAACAGTCGAAGTACTCATCTTACAAACATGATCTAATTTAATGTTTCAAAATGGATAATATACATATTAATATATCTTACAAATCTTCAAAATATGTGATATATAATGTATCTTACAAATTTGGTTGCAAAACATCTAATCAACGTTTAAAAATATATTACTGTGATATTTTTTTAAATTAATGGAAAGTATAGGAACTCTTGAAAAAATTTCCCTGAGAAAATCTTAAAAAAAAACTTAACATTTATTTATTGTATAAAGAAAACTGGGGAAAAAAACCTGATAAATATAGAAGATAAATTTGGAAAAACTTAAAAAAACTTAAAAAATATGAAAAATAAATATCAATAATTTTAAAGTTTTTCTTTAAAATAATAATTGCAGAATCATAAATTTGTTTAAATTTCAAGACAAGCTCCTCTTTAAATTATAAGAGCGCCATTAAAAGGTATTGTTTCATATAAACACATACGAAAAATCTCATTACTCTGTTTTTATTCTATCTTGCATGAATTACTTACTAGAAGATGCAGCATTGCCGCAACTATCTAATGGTAACATCGCGTATTGTTCATGAGTAAACTTTATGGAGTTAACTTAGCCTTATTTTAAGGCTTAAGAATATTTTTTAAAATTTCAATACAATGGAAATAATAGAACTTTTTATTCTTTTAAAACTTTTTTTTACAGTCAGCCTTGAAATATTTTAAAGATCTTAGATTACTTTTGGTTAACCTTTTATATACTTTAATTTAATAGTTTTAATTATCTCGCAAACATTTTAAAATTCTTACTTTTAAAAACTTTAACTTTATTTAAAATAAATTTTCCCAGGAGAAGAATGCGTGCTAGAATTTCGCAAATCATAGTGTACTGCTTCTTACATAAGTATACTGAAATATACTTTTTATCTAATGCTAAGTTGCAAAACAAGCTATTAAAACACGTACATATGAGGCGTACACTAAGCGATTGCACGCATTTCCTCTAATTTTATATAAATTACGATGAATCATTGTTTATATAACGTTTTCAATACAATGTTTTAGTATCTATAGATTGATTCTTTAGATATAATATATTATCATATACACATCTGGTATATTCGTATATTTTATATGGCAGCAATACAGTACACACAATAATTTTATTGTACAAAGTCTAGAATCATGTGTTTGTGATAAACTTTAATAAACTAGCATCTTTTTTATGTATTGTAACATATTTATTAATAACTTTCTTTAACTCATTGGAACATAATGATCCAAAGATAAATCATTTTCACAAACGAATGAAAAGAGCTTTATTCGATCAGATGTTAATACCAAATATTATTTCTCTATGAATTTATATACATGAAGCT
>NW_017259213.1:1833324-1854236 GCF_001594045.1 Atta colombica | reverse complement strand
AATTAAAAATAATATTAAGTTAAAAATTATTATTAAAAAATTCTATTTATTTTTCACTCTTTACACGTTTATATCATATTTTATATCATATTTTATAGAAAGGCAAAAAGAAAGTACTTAAAAACAAAGTGCAATAACACACAAAGTTTAATATAATATTAAATTCGAGAAGATATAAGATAGAAATTTGATTACGTATATTCATCTGTTGATGTGCTGTTCACAGCCTCTATCTAGAATCACAGTTTTATATTAAAAAATTTTATTTTTAATGTTATATAAATTCTTTCTCTATTAATCTATTTTCAATTATATCAATTTATCTTATTAATTTATCTATTGTATTTCAATTATGTATTTAATAATAATACATTATAAAATTTTTCTCTTCTCTAATCCCATATATAGATTGTTTATATCTTTTATGTATATATCTTATATTTATATCTTATATCTTTTTAAGTAAAAATTATTACATAGCTCGCATTTTTTATAATAAATAAAACTGTTTAACATAATATTAGATATGGGAAAAAGTTCGTGGCGTTTTTCCCATTAGATGGGAAAAACGCATTAAAAAAACGCCATGAACTTTTTCCCATACCTAATAACATTATGATTTGTTTTTGTTTCTGCTTATAAACAATCTTATATATGGAAGAGAAGAGAAAAATTTTATAATGTATTACACAATTACACGATTGTTGAGAATTTTAAATAAATATTTTTTTACTTTTTCTTTACGTCTTTTATTACCAATTTATCAATTTTTTAAAACTTCATAACTCATTTTAAATATAGATACACACATAGTTATAGTTTTCCATATAAGATTATAGTAAAAATATGTTTGAATCTAACAAATATGTGTACAATTTAAGAAACTTTAATTTGTTGATGTTATTATTTATTTATTGTCGTATTTGAACTATCTATTATTGTAATTTGCAGTTATTACAATTCCAAAAAATATATATATCAAGTTACAAAGTACACGTCAAGCAATAATTGAATAAATAGCGCTCTTGTGAATGCCTTATATAATGATATGACATTCGTTTCTCGAAAAATGAATGTCATGTAATGAATAAGAAACCGACGTTTGAATGCAATAGGATTAAATATTATAACAAATAAATATTATAACAAATAAATAATGCTGTATCATACAGTAATATCTGTATAATGCATATTGCTAAAATTGCTCCAATTTTATAAAATTTAGCAATTGTTAAAAATTTTTTAAATTGTACAAATAAAGGAATTGTTTAATTGTTATAACACAATTAGCATAATATTAATTTCACTAATGCTAATATATATGTATGATGTACGCATAAATTAACTGTAATTAGTGTACACAAAAACAATTCAATTAAAAACAAAATAAACAATAATCGATAAAATCATTGATTATAAATAATAAATAAAAAGAAATATGTATTCGTAATTTATTTATGTTTATAGAGAAAAATTATATAAATTTTTTAATAAAAATTACTACTCTTCTGTTTAACATATTCTCCATTTTTCTTTTCTATTTTTGAAGTTTTATGTAGTTTTAAGCGACAACAGATTTTATTATCTGTAGTCGCATAATTGCTTCTCTGTATGTAGATTTACAATTTACTTCTCTTTCTAACATAAAGCATGATAATTTAACAATTTTTGTTAAATTAATTTGTAACATAAAGCATGCATTTGTAATATAAAGCATTTTTCAGATTTCTAACATAAAATGTGATAATTTATCAATTTTTCATTTTGCGAAGATATGTGGATAAAATATTTATTTTTCTGCTTATTTTTCAATTATAGAATAAATCAACGGAAAATGCTGCAAATGGAAAATGCAATTTATACAGTTTATTTTAACATATAAATATGAATCGTTAATTGTGCTATCTTCATGCAATTTAGTATTTTTATAACTGTTTGCATAATATTCGCAATTATTTTTTTCAAGCGCCAAATGATTTTTTGCGCTTATATGTTTATAAAAAAACCTTGAGTTCTTCATAGAGTGAGATTTCTGTCATTTGATGCATTTGCGTGTAACTTTGTGACGTCGATCCTTACAATGTCTAACGATTAAGATAATTTGCAAGTTTGCATAACTCTACAAATGCTGATATGGATGTACTTTGAACATTTATGATAAAAATAAAGCAATCACATATCATACGATCGTTACACGTCAATAATCTCATATTTTTATGAATCTCTTCAATATATCAAAGGGGAAGAAAAACATTCTAAATGTTTGCAAATTAATAAAGAGATAATAAATTAAAGTTCTAAAATCCTTCAAAAGTGACGTCAAAATCTATAACACAATTACTAATGTCAGTTTATTTGACTTTTAATTTATTATTTTAATTTTTATGTTGACTAAAGGCACTATATTATAATTTTAAGAAATGATATAATTTGTATAAAAATGACTAATTACTAAATGTGAATTTATTCAAATAAGCGAGAAAGGCTATCTTTGATCAAAACTTATGTTGGTGCTTAAGTTTATTTTAATAACAATAATATTTCAAATTTTCAGATATAATATTTAGATGTAAAAAATATAATAAAATATAATTGAGAGTGGATCCATTTTCAGTTCCGATTAAAAAGGTAATTCAACATTTATATTTCGTATTTTATATTTTAACTCTTAACATAATTGGGTCATTCGTTTTGCATATTTATTTTCTTCAAAGAATTAAGAATATCAAATAATTATTATAACATTTATATACAATTTTTTTAAATACACAATTTTATAAATATTGTCTAAAGATATTGAAGTATATATAAGAATAACTAAATAATTTTTATATATTTCTTAAAATAATGAAAATTAACCTAGAAAATGAATAGGAGTAAAGGATCGAAAAACATGTATACTAAAGATTAAAAAAATATATATATATATATAATTGTGTAAGAGAAACATGCGTAATTTGGACAACTTTTATTTTTTTATTTATTTATTTATTAAATGCTTATCCTAGTGTGTTTGTACATTAACACTTTAAACAGCGATTTTGATTATTTCTGTTATTTTGTACTTTGGAATCGATTGGTAACGCGAGTATAATTAAGCAATATACTTTGAAAAGTGTAATTAAATTTATTCTTTCATATTACCAATTTTAATTGTATACTATTCATTAGCAAGTATTCTTCATAGTTTCGATATTCATTTACTTTAATTGTTGCATACAATCGCAACATAATCGTATTAATCTGATTGTATTATAATTGATTCTTTACGTAAACTAAGATATAGATAAGATCGAAATATTACAAATACTTTTGACATAATTTTATTGCTTGCGAAACATATCGAGAATTTTTAAAAATACTCACGCTTTTATTTTCTATTGATTCAGACATCGGTGTTGCTTTCTTATATATATAATTATATATATAATTCGTGAATTAAAAACATAATTTTTTTGCATAGACAAATCATAACAATTAATATCTAAGCTGTAATTAATATCTAAGCAGAGCAACAACGAGTCTCGATAACATTAAAATAAATTGTAATTGATCGAGAAGTTAATTTAATCATAATTTGGAGCTGTTTTTACGTCATTTTGATATCACTTGATGACTTTTTTCTATTCGAATATATTATTTTTGTTTTCAGGATTGAATAAGTTAACATTTTTTAAAACTAAGTTAAGTTAAAACTATTGGAATCATAACATAAGCTATACATTCCATAACAGCTATACACTCCATTACATAATTAAAATTACATAGATAACAAAAATTTTTTCGTAGCAGACAGTCATACTGATACAATAAAATTAAATTTAAAAATTATTGTGAAGTATCCGTCTTGACATAACGATTTCTAAGTAAGCTTCCAATAATCTGTCAACTGTTGGGAAACCTACACATTACATGGAAAATTTGATTACAACACGAGAATTTGTTATCTAACGATGAATAATTCATTCTGAAGATGACTCAAAGAGGAGTCGAAACGTCAAAATTCTATTATATTATGGTTGCGCTTATCGAAATCATACCAAGATTTATGGAATAAATTTAATAAATATGAAATAATCGCACTGTTAACTGTGTTGACTCTCACAGCCTTTATTACTTTTTATTATTTCGAATTTGTAGAGTTCTTGCTTTCGTTAAATTTATACGGGAAGACTTCGTTTATATACAGCAATATTGCACGCAGCGTATTGCACACATGATAATATTGCACACAGAACATTACATACATGACAATATTGCACACAACAGTATTGCAAAAATAGGAGACACGTATTTTTTTATATGTACTGAGTCGCATGTTAAGGGAGCGAAATCCTCTCTTCAAAAAAATCGATTTATTTCTTTCAGATTGAATATCGTCGAAACTGTAAGAGATAGAAAATTTACAGATTGAAAATTAAATGACAGAGTACTTTAAAACTACAATAAAAAATTTTTTTCTTTATAAATAAATAATTTTTATTATAAACAATTAAAAAAAATTTTTTTATTACAGTTTTAAAGTTTAAATCGGAGAGATTCACTTGTGTTCCCTCGTAAGTCAAGTTAAAATTAATTAACTTTTTAACTTTATAACTTAACTTTTAAACTTAGCAATACCAACCCTACCAGTTTTATATTCTATATATGTTTCTTATATAATATTCATTTTTTACATTATAATACTCACTTTTAACTCTTTTTGATGAGTAATTTAGATATTATGCAATTACTTTATCATATTCGATTTTAAAATAATCAAATAGTGTTAAATAAATAATTCCAATTTTTTTTCTTCATTTATTTGAAAATTCTAACTGTTGAAAAATGTCCTATTGAAAAATTGCATAAAAACTAAAACATATTTTTGTATAAAATTACATAATTCTAACGTAATATGTAATATTCTTTTGCAACCTATTATCCAAAATCTTAAAATGTTAAATCTTAAAATTTAATAATATGTTCATAAATAAATACAATATCGCAATTTATTATTAGACTTTCATATTAATTAGGTATAATATAATTTTATTCTGGTTTTATTTACCATTTCGATTTGCTTTTTTTTAATCATTGTATACCAATTTGTTATTATGCATATATGTATCAAAGCATTAAAATAAATTTGAATTAGAAAGTTTGAAGCCGATTTTCTGACAAAATTTAAAAATTATTATTATTAAAAAATTATTATTATTAATAAAGCTATATAAATAACAGAAGTTCGTTTCATTATAAATTTAATAGTAAACGCTTTTTGTCAGACTATTTTGTTATTTATTATTATCTCAGATACAACAATGTCCATATCTCAGCTCATACAGTCGTACGGAATCATAAATGGATTTACACGAAATGATAAGGTATGATATTTATAAAAAAAAAAAAACATGATTAAATCATCACGTCATTCATTATTAAAATTAATAAAAAAAAACGCGATAGATGAAATCTTAATTGAATCATGTAATGAGGATATAATTGTAAAAAAATCTGATTTATCTTAATTTATTATAGTTACTATTCGCAACAAAACGCGTTTATTTGAATGAATTTGATTCAATCAATTACGTGGTTCAATTAAGATCTCATCTATCGCGTTTTTTTTTGCGTCCATTAATTTCATCAAGCGCTGATACTACGTATGTAGTAAATAATAACTTCGTTAAATAAGTAAGTATCAACAATCATTTTTCTGTAATTGAGTATCATTTATTTTTTTGTCATTCGTAATATGTTAGCTTTATATGTTAGCTTTATATGTATATACCACAGAAGTGTTTATTTTGCGTACTGCATGCAGTACATATCTATTATTATAATATAACTATATAATTAGATTTAACAATTACATTATTATCATGCACATTTAACGTCTTACAATTTTAATTAAAATAATACAGTTTCACAACAAGTTTCTCATAACATATTCTAGAGATTTTCATTTGAGATTGTGCGTAAAAGAATTCAGTAAAAGAATTCATAGCTTGATTCATTATATCACAGTAACATTATAAATCACAGAGATAATATAGATGTTTGGAATTGCAAAAAATTCCAATATTAATAAAATTATAATATATGAATTATTCAATACAAATTTTTGCTTTCTATATGTTAAATTATTCATATTAAGTGATTTTAGTTCCTTCGAATCTTGTATGCGTTAATAATCATGTAAACAAGCAAGAAAAAGTGCTTCTGTCAATTAAAAAATCGAATATGCATATTATTTTTTTTAATAATTTCTGTAAAAATCATATTTTCTGCTTGATAAAATGGACGACTAGTATTACCATAAATCATATAACATAAATCATACTTTAAAAACTTACTTAAAATTTATGTTATAGTATTTTAATATTTAAAATACACAACCGAGAAACTTGTTGCAGGAGATGAATCAATCGATCAGATATGCATCAGCTAGTGAAACTGGTCTCGATGGTAATTTCATTATAATATTTTTATAATAAAATTTCTTTAATAATAATTAAATTCTTTTATTAAATCTATCGATCTCCTTTTACAATTTATTGTCAGTTACAATGTTAAATCATTACTGCTAAGTAATGATTTCTTATCCTACTTGTAGAAAATTATTTATATATTCTACTCACAGCAAAGTATGCATTTTCTTCTATTCTATTAAACAATTTAGTCTTATAAATTGTTATTTTGTTTAAAATTGCAATTTTAAACAATGTTTAAAAATTGCTATTTTCTTTAAATTATCATTTTATTTAAATAAGAAAGTAAAATATTTATGTTTACATATTTTTAGGACCTGATCAGGTGCTACCTGCGGACGTAGATATTACATGTAATGTCGATGGTAAAGTACGAATAAAATTAGATAGCAATGGACTTAATTCACATGTGCCCGTATCAATCCCTGGAGTTTTAACTAGAACAGCAAAACTTTATCCTGATCATATAGCGTTGGTATCTATACCTGATGCCGATGGCAAAAGAACCACATATACCTTTCAGTATGTATAAAAAAAATATAATAAGATTTTTATTTTTCTTCATTATCACAATAAGTAATATATGTAAAATATATACAATAAGTATAATATATAAGACTAATTTCTCTACTTATGATTTTGTAAAAATATTATTTTATATAAACTCTTTGTTCTCTCTTTTCTTCTGGTTGATAGTAGTAGTTTTAATGAATTTAGCAACTAAATTTATAATGTTATATGATATAATCAATTTTATATAATTTTGTTAATTTATATTATAGAGAATACGAGTCTATTGTTAGAACCGTCGCAAAAGCATTTCTGAAACTAGGTTTAGAGCGATATCATAGCGTTTGCATAATAGGGTTCAACAGTCCAGAATGGTTCATTACTGAACTTGCGACTATATATGCTGGGTAAAAAAGCTTAATCGTTTTATGTCTAAATGAGCATCATATAATTTACATGTACTTTTACACAATTTACAATTTATTTATATAGCGATATAATAATAAAAAAAGATATAACGTTTCAACAACGTATGTTTTTATTTTTCCGATTTTTAGATAAATAGATCATCGTTCTTTTTTAGTGGATTGGCTACAGGGATTTATACCACAAATTCTCCAGAGGCGTGCCAATATTGTGCTGAATACAGCAGGGCAAATATAATAGTCGTTGAAGATGAGAAACAATTGCAAAAAATCTTGCAAATAAAACACAATTTGCCTTACTTGAAAGCAATTGTTCAATATAATGGCAAACCTAGCGAAAAGAATATTTTGAGTGTAAATTTATTACTATGTTTATCTAATACCTTTTTATTTAGTATATACAACTTATTTTATTACTTATTTTTTCAGTGGGATGATTTATTGAATATAGGTAAAACAGAATCGGAGGATAAATTATCATATGTATTAAAGACGATAGGAATAAACGAATGTTGCATTTTAGTATATACGGTACGTTAAATTTATTACAATTAATCATCACAATTTATCACAATTAATCTGCTATAATATTTAATGTAATAACATTTCCTTATTTGCAATTTTTTCAGTCAGGAACAGTTGGAAATCCAAAAGCTGTAATGTTAAATCATGATAATGTGTTACACGGCGTACGGGCAGTAATATCAACGTTACAAGTAAAAGAAAAATCAGAAATTATAGTTAGTTATTTGCCATTATCTCATATTGCAGCACAGGTAAGATATTTCAAATAGGATAATGTATTTTATTTAGATGTCTTCAAGCCCATTTTCACAATGTGATTACCTATGTGATTACCTAAAGACTAAAAATTACCAAGAGAGTCATTAATAAAATTCGTTCAAGAATTCCATGATAATCTTTAATCTTTACTAAGCATGTATTGAAAACGGGACTTATAAGTAAAAATATTTTGGTAATATTACTATATAGGATTGAAAAAGTTACTTTCTAAACATAGCTAGTTACAGTTACTTAGAAAGTAGATATTTCATATATAATACATTGTATATGTTTATACTATATATATTATACATATGTTTTTATATAAAAATTTGTTTATAAAATATCAGAGATAAAAATATATTTCAATTACAAGAATTACAGATTGTTTTCTAAACATCGTTTTGATCAGTCAATATGTTGAGAAATATAAATTTAAAATATAAATTTAAAATATAAAAATAATTGTATAGAAATAACTGTTAAATAAGTTACAGTTAGTTACAAAAAAACGTAATTTATGTTAAATTACAATTATACAATAGATTAAAAAAACTCTAAAATAAATGTGTACAGCCAATTTTAAAAAAGAGAAGTATTATTTTTTACCATGTTGTAATTAATTACAATTATTATAGAGCTCCATTAAATTCGTCAATTAGCGACATTGAATGCCACTTCAAAAAAGCTATTTGATACATTTTGAATAGCAAAAGTAAAACTAATGATAGTTTAGACTTTTCTAATGGATAAAGAGTAACGACAACAAGTTATTTTTTTTTTAAATAACTTTCTCAAACCTGTTACATCTAAATATCTATTGCAATAGAAAAAAATTGATTTATAACCATGTTTTTTATTCATTTTAGTTAGTTGACATCATAGCAAACATTATGTTAGCGACCACAGTGTACTTTGCAGATCCAGGTGCATTAAAGGGTACATTAATAAATACATTACTTGTGGCACAACCGACTGTTTTCTTAGGAGTGCCTAGAGTATGGGAAAAGATATATGAAAAGATGCAAGAAAAAGCGAAAAATAATGGTGTAATAAAAACATGGATTGCTAAATGGGCAAAAGCACAAGGTCTTCATTATTACACAAATAAAATAAATGGCATCGATTACAAACATTGGGGCTACGTCTTTGCAAAATGGCTTGTTTTCGACAAAGTTAAGGCAGCATTGGGTTTAAACAAGTGTTATATCTTCGTTACAGCAGCAGCACCCTTGAATATCGATATTAAAAAATATTTCTTAAGTTTAGACATACCTGTGTTAGAGGTATATGGAATGTCTGAAAGTAGTGGACCTCATGCATTAACCGATTTTAAAGAATACAGGTAAATTATATCTGCTTTTCTTTATATTTTTACAAAAATATTTACCTGTAAAATATATTATATACAATAGACATTATTTTTATTTATTTATAGCCTGTATGGTGTAGGAAGGCCTATACTTGGAGTATGTACAAAATTAGATAATATAGATGAACATGGTGAAGGAGAGGTTTGTATGAGTGGACGACATATATTTATGGGTTATTTAAATGCACCAGAAAAAACCGAAGAAGCCAAAGATAAAAACGGCTGGTTACATAGTGGTGACCTTGGTAAATTCGATTCAAAAGGGAATTTGTCTATTACTGGTAAATATATGTTTTACGCCTATTAACATTTATCATTACGTAATATTTTGATAAAAATTTTTCTGAGAATTTTTATACATATTGGACTATTTTTTAGAAATACTAAGAAAAATGTATCTTTTTTCAGAATTTTTTGTATATGAATTTTGAAATATTCTAAGATTTCTGAGATTTCTTTTTATTTATCTTTAACAAGATTTTATAAGATTTTATCAGAAATTACAAAATAGGAATCTTAGAAATCTGAGAATATTTTAAAATTCTCACACGTAGACTCTGAAATAAAGTCTTTCTCGACACTTCTTAAAAATGTTCCAGTTTGTGTAAAAAATTTAAAACATTTAAACAAAGTTATAAAATCATTCAAAGATTCTAAAATATTTTTATACAACAATTTTCAAAAAAATTATATAAAAAATTTTGAGCAAAATTTTCATCAGAGTATTGTTAAAAATAATCACATTCATGTTATGAGAGTACGATATATAATATTGTGTATATTCGCAGGTAGAATAAAAGAACTTATAATCACAAGTGGAGGAGAAAATGTGGCACCATATAATATAGAACAATCGATATTATCTGAATTACCATATTTAAGTAATGTTATGGCAGTTGGAGATAAAAGGAAATATTTAACAGTCCTTGTCACGCTTAAGGTACAATGCGAGAAAATAAAAGATATAAATTTAAAACTATAAATGTCCAAATAATACGTTTTTTTTTCAGAGTAATATAAATGAAGAAACTGGTACGCCGTTAGATACGCTGACGCCAGACGTATTAAAATGGGCACAATCTATTGGTAGTAGTGCCAAAACGGTTACAGAAGTCATAAGGTCTCGTGATGCAGCAGTAAGTTTTTCAAAGAGACTCATAGCATTATTTAACATTGTGTAATAAAAAAATATTTATTTTTTAAGACTGAATCGAACAAATGAACGCAAACAAATATGAATAAACAACTTTTGTAGTAGTAATTACTGGTGATTTATTAATTATTATAAATATTAATGTATTAAAACGTATTGAGACAATATTGAATTAATATTAGGTCAATATTGTGCTATTAGTTATTTTAATACAAACAATAGTACGACAGCATTCAAATTTATTTGTTTGGTTTGGGATGTTTAAATATTACAAAATGTTTCTTGCTCTTTTAGATATATGAAGAAATCGATAAGGCAATTAAGAGAGCAAATATGCAAGCCATAAGTAACGCTCAAAAAATACAAAAATTCGAAATTCTTCCTTGTGATTTTTCGATTCCAACTGGCGAATTGGGACCCACGTTAAAGCTTAAAAAGAATGTAATTCAGAAAATGTATGCTGATTTAATAGATAAAATGTATGAATAAACTATCCACGCTACCTAATAAACTCCGACTAACAATAATATTTTACATTGATGTTACAATTTCATACTTAATTAATAAGTAATGAATTAAAAATAATGAATAATAATATAATACAATTAGTACATAGCAATTATATCGTTAAATTTGAATTTATAACATTAATTTTATGTTACTGTTAATTAATATTTGTTTGATATTGTCATAATGAGGTATGTGTATTACTAAAGAATCTTATATCGCTTTTATACCAGTACCTTAATATCGAATATTTTAAGCAAAACATCGAATATTTTAGCGAAATATTTGAACATTTTAATGCATGTTTGAGTCAGATGATTAAAAGAAATAAGAAAATAAGAAAAATGTTAATAAGTTTGGTCTGTTTTTTGGCTAATGTTTAATTGAAGTTCCGAGATGTATAAATTATGTATCGTGTTAATGTGTGATTGGATACTTAGCGGAAAATGAGTAACATATTATTTATCTTAAGAACATATTACAAGAAAATCATAATCAAGACAATAATGTTATTACTTATCAATAAAAGATTACTAAGTAAGACATCAAGACATTCTAAGAATTAACATTATTAAACAAGATAACAGATAAATAACAGATAGATCATTAAACATAGGTATTTATTTTTATATATGTGTATATATGTGTGTGTGTGTGTGTGTGTGTGTGTGTGTGTGTGTGTGTGTGTGCGTTATATTGATGTTGAAACTTATGGAAGTAGTTTTTATTAATTGTTTTATTTTAATCAATTCTAAATAAAAATAATTATTGTGTAATATACTACATTTAATCAGTTTCGTAAGTCATTGTTACTTTGAAACACATAAATTTTCTATTCGATGTTAGTAGCTATCTGAGAAAAAAATGTCTCAACGCTAAGACAAGCGCAGTTAAATAAATACCAAAGATTAATAAGTTAGAAATGAATTTGATGTATGACGTATAACAGCAAATATATTATTTTATTAGTCTTTATTTATATGGATATTCGCAATTATTGCATATTTCCTATTTGCAATGATATTTACAAATTAAAATTCGGATAAATTATTATATCTGTTATAAATCATTTTAAATTAAAAATTCATATCATTTTAATTTATATTATATTTTATGTAGTTATACAAAAAGAAAAAAATTAAATCGATCGAGCAAAAAAAAACAATAATAATGAGTTGTAAAAATTAATAGCGTGCAATTAAACAATATACATACTCTGTAAACAAACATTCACAAAAATTTAAAATTATTGAAAATATAACATTTACTGTGAACTTAATGTGGTTTAATTTAATCATAACAACATTTTTATGATACAGTTATTAGAAGAATGGGCTAATTTGATTTTATTACAGCTAAGACATATATTTCGCATTAATAGCATACCAATCCCTATTCTATAATTCGTTGTGCAATCGTTATATGTTCATAAGCTTTTTTACTATATAAAATATCTGTCGTTATGAGCAGATAACGAGCAGAGAATGAAAGTATTTACAAAGTAACAAAGTTACAATTACAAGTTACTTTTTTAATAACTTTACTGCGTTTTACTTTGCGTTACCTTTTTCTTTGATAACTCTAATGATAATAAAGTTACATTTTTTTGATAACGGTAATTTATATAATATTTATATTATATAACTATTTTTGATAACGGAATTTTACAGTTACTTTCACACAATTGGACACGATACGACACAAGCCATTCACACTGTAAAAAAATTTCGTAAATTTACACATATAATAGTAAAAATTACATGATTAATCCTGTAAATATAAAAAATCATGAAATTTTACAGAAATTATGTAATTCCACAAAAATTATGTAAATTAGCTTTTATTGTATGAATATATCTTATTTTATATGGAAAATTATGTAAACAGGATATTTTGAATTTTTTCCGAATGTAATTATCCGAATTTTAATAATATTACAGTAATTTTTCGCGTATTGTTAAATGTATAATAATATATAATGCGAAATGTATTGTCATATTCATTCTTTGTAACTACACATACACATTGTAATTAAAATAACTCCGGTATATACGCTGCACCTATCAAAAACTTAATTTATTAAGTATTATTTACTATATAAAGTGTTTATGCGTTTCGCGGGTTTCCTCCAGATTCACGAAACATTAGCATTCCAAGAATGGATGTGGACACGGAGGAAACCCATGAAACGCATAATCTTTATATAGAATGCACCTATGGAAGAATATTATTATTTATGGTACTATGTTTATAGTAAATGAATTATCATATCAGTAAAAACTTTATACTGTCTATTACTATGAAAAAAAATATTAGAAATCCGAAATATTTATTTTTCATATTAAAAAATAAACTTTTTGAACCCTTGCATTTTTGCCGTATATAAGGATAGAATATATGGCTACTCTTAGGGGATGAGGATTATGTGTGACTCATAAAAAATTTACGAATAAATAAGACGTATAATGACACAATAACTTATAAAATGTGTTTATAAAGTTTATTAAGGAATAAAAATGATAAATATATATATAAGTAATAATTACAATCTTTCTATATATTACAAGTGTTATGACATGAGATATATATTTCATATAATTTTATTGCATTTATTGCATTTAATGCACTGAATTCAATCTGCGCACTCTTTGTATGTTTTGGGGCATAAATCACTAAAAATTCCAAACAGGTTGGATATACAAGACAAACTAAACAAAGAATACGAAAGCAAAGCACTTGTATTTTGCTATACAACATGTTTTACTTTCCACTACACGTATATATCACGAAATAATCACTAAGTCTTTTACACGTCCTTTAGTGATTATTTTATGTTGATTGTAATTTATGATGGCATTACTTATTACAGTGACAAATCGATTCAACTCACAATAATTTTATTAATATTAACAGTAAGAAGTTGAAATCATTATTCAATACTAATATAACGCAAAGACATGTAACAGAGTTGCAAAAAAATTACTCTCCTATCCTTCTATTTTTTCTACCTTGCGGCATAAATCTCAGCGCGACGTATTTGCCGAAGTTATCCTATACTTCCACAATCTGCTCAGTTACAAACCAAGAAATTATTTTTATTTGCATATTGCAAATTTATAAACGCGTGGATGTTCACAACTATTATAGTCTCAAAATTACCCACTATAATAGTTGTAATTTTATACAAAAATTTTTTACAATGCATAGCGCTTGAAACTAGAAAGCTCTTAGACCCGCCATCCACTGTGATTGGCGGTCATCGATTTTAAAAGTAATGGAAAAGTAATGGAAAAGTAACGAAAAATTACTTTCTCTAGTAACGGTAACTATAACGAGTTTAAAAATCGATAACTAGTAACGGTAACTTGTTTCTTTTTCTACTCGGTAATTGTAATGTAAAAAAACGTAAAAAGTAACTCATACCGCACAAAATTTGCAGCAATATCACTGCAACATGCGATATGCGGCAATGTTGCATGTCAGCATTGTGCTATAGGGGAATTTTCCATTTCTTGATAACGAGTTACAGAATACAAGGGAAGATGGCTTATATGCAACGCGTATCGAAATAGCAATGCATTGAACAGTATATTATAAGAGCTATCGTACGATACGAATAAAGTTCAAGTGATTCAGCTTATAATCCAGAACAGAACGTAGAGGAATTATTTGTTTAGAATTTTAAATCGTCAAGAAATAAGAAAGTGAATAGAATGAGAGTGAATATTTGTAGTTACATTGAGAGAATATATACAAGAGTGGCATAAATATAATTAAGACTTTTTCTTTATAAATATAATTAAGACCTTTTCTGTGTGAATACAAATCAATATTAGAGATACATAGATTGAATAAAAGAAAAGATTATATATTACGTAGGCTTTCAAAATTCATTATATTAATTATAAATATCTACAGTTTATGTTGCACACACACATTCACACATTCACCCACATGCGCGCGCGCGCGCGCAAGCACACACAGAATGAGAAAAAAGTATAGAATTGATAAAATATTTCGAAAACAATGCATTGAAAAAAAAAATGTTTCATATAATAGTAATAAGATTTCAATAAATCAAACTTATTTGATCATAAATGTACAAAGGAGTT
Source organism: Atta colombica (assembly GCF_001594045.1). Taxonomy (NCBI): domain Eukaryota; kingdom Metazoa; phylum Arthropoda; class Insecta; order Hymenoptera; family Formicidae; genus Atta; species Atta colombica. Next base: position 1,838,901 of record NW_017259213.1, on the reverse strand, counting down.
CTCAAAATTAACTTTAAAATAGATTTTAAACAGATTCCCCACTTTTTATTCAATATTCTTATAATTGACATCGAGATCTTTTCAAAACACTAATAATAAAACTTCTTTTGATTATATATTTTTCAAGATATTAATCAAAAAGGATATAGGAGCGACATTTTATATTTTTTATTTTCTAATATTGGTTATAAAGATAAGTAATCGGTTAATAAATATAGCAATTTGAAATAATTCTCTTGAAATTTTCATTTTTTACAACAAATGAAAATTTTATAAATAACAAGTATTAGGGCAACCAATTTCAATTTCTAACAATTATTTTTCAATTAATGTATAACAATATGTAATCTGTTATCTTCTTTTATTCAATATATAATCCATTTCTTACAACTTATATATATCTCATATTGCTTCTAATTTAAATTTAATTAACATTATTGCAATATATAAATTAAATATATTGAATTGAAGAAAAAGCTGCGAAATTTTGTTAATTCAAAATTATATACAGAACATATTTGTTGCGAAATTTCCTGCGAAACTATCTGACTGTAAAAGCTTAAAGTTTTTTCTAAAAGTTTATGTTTAAAAAATGTTACGACTTTTTGTTACCAAGTTACACGTGGATTAAATAGAAGAACATTCTGACTTTGATTGCTTATAACTCCTTAAAAATTATTGTATCGTAATTAATAAAACAGATTCTTAAAGGAACGTTGCTCTATCAAGTGGTATAATTCCCAATTTAAAAAAAAATAGAATATATACATTTGAACTAAAAAATGTGATATTATTGTTCTTTTTTTCCATTGTGTAATACATATAAGAATAGTAATACACATTTTTAACTCAAATTTCCATATATTTTACATTTAAAAAATTAATATGATACTATTTAACAGAGTAATGTTTCTGCTTTAAGAATTTGTTTTTTTAATTGCAGTATGATGATTTTTAATGGAGTTATTAGCAATCAAAGTCAGAATATTCTTTTTACTTTAACTTGTGAATAAGAACAAAAAATCATAAAAACATTTTTAATAAACGATTTTGTAAGAACTTTAAATTTTTACGATATAGATAATCGAAAATTTTCGCAAATTTTTTTTTGGCACGTGATAGACCCACAAAGTGAGAAGAAAAATTTCTCTTTTTTTCAGCTCGTAATTTTTCATATATAAAAATAACAAAAATAAATTCAAAAAATATAATTATTCGGAAGTAAAGATTTCAAGCTTTAAAATTCTTTTTAAATTTAAATTTTAATCATTTTTAATGAAGATATTATAATTTTGATCTAACAAAATACTGCAGAATTTTTCCTTCAATCCAATAGAAATATGGAATATCATATTGAATATTTAAAACGGAATTTTTTGCATTAATTAGCCTCTTGATATCTCTGCGAAGCTAATTTAATTTTAATTCATTTTTAATTTTAATATTATAAATCAATAAATCTACTATTAGCTTATTTTAACTATGTTTAGTACATAATATTTAAATAATTTATAGCTTATTTGACAGTGCTAATAACTTTTTGATCTTCAAGATTTATATTTTTCTTTTACAATATAAAGTGTCTTATAAACCGTATATAATATGATTTTACATAACATATCAGAAATAAAAGCTCTAACAGTCAAGTTAGATCATTAGTGCAGAAATAATTCTGTAAATACAGTAACATTTCTCTGAAATTATTCCACGTTTTGAAACACTTTTTAAAGAAATTTCAGCAAAATTTTAGCATTTCAGAGAAATTTCAGTTCAATTTTGGCGTTTGGCAATTTTTCAGTGTTGGCTGAAACATTCACTTTCAGTAAAATTTCACCAAATTTTCAGCGATTTTGTTAAAATAATAATTTTCAATGAGATTTTAGCATAATTTTTTTCTCCAAAAGTTCTGAGTTATCTAAATAACTTCTAAATGGTTCATGGAAAAAAATAGATTTGTTGATTTAGATAAAGCTATATTAGCTTATTACGAATTCAATATAATTAAGAAAATTGATTCAACAAAAAAATTATATCTGTAAGCAGATATCAATATATTTATAGAACAAACTTATCTTTGTTGAGATTGCAATAAACTAGTTCAATGAAAATGTAATACTTAAGTAATTTAATTTACTACTACGTCTGCGTGATGCGCAGTATGATAACATTGCCGTCGGTTTATTTGCATCGAACTAATCGTTTCTCATTTTAAATTATTTATGTACTTTGATAGTTATGTGGAACATCTTTTCTTGACTCTCATATGTTTTTATTTATTGTCTTTTATTGTACTTTAATTATTAACTTATGATTGAAATAATTTATAATAATTATAATTTATAACAATTATAATTATCCATTACATCATTCCTTTTGAGATTCTTAGTCATTCACTACCATTCAGCATTTCAATTGAAGAGATTGCTCTATAATGCATGAATAGTTACCGCTTTACAATGATTGCAACCAGATATCAGTCTACTATAATTATTTTTAGTTTGGATTGCAACTAATGGATATCAATCTATTGTAATAATTTTTGCTGAAAAATGCTAACAGATTAACCGAAACTAGTTATTTTTTTATTATTTGAGATAAAGTTTTTTCAAAGCAAAACTGCACACCGTCTACAGTGCCAATTCCCAATTGCCTGTTTATCATTTGTTTATTTAAAAATGTTCACAAGTTTTTGCTTCTTCTCAGCCTGCTTCAGAATGTAATTGAATTAGAACAGAAGCAGATTAGTAGTTAATTAATAGTTAAAGCAGATAGAGAAGTTAATAACCTCGCATATCAATTTGATAATAATGAGTTAATTTATAGGGAAAAGAACGATGCTTTTTTCTTTTCTTTATGAAATGACTTATCAGCATCAAGTATTAATATAAGAAGTTATTTACTACTCCACAGTCTATTTTTGTTCTAATTTATCTACGTTAAAGAATGGTTGAAAGAAATCAAAACATGTAAACATTTTTAACATAATATGTATAATTCTCTTTTTTTTTTATGTATTATATGTATGTAAAAATTTTACGCACGAAGTACTGCGCACGACTTTTATTTGATCTTTTCCTTTCATTAGTTTGATTATTAAGAATGTTCTGATTATACAGTGCTAGATAAAAGTTATTCCATTTTGAAATTGATTAAATTCTATACTTTTGTAAGTTAAAATATGCGCCGTATCGTGTATAAAATCAGTTAATGTGATATTTGGCATTATAGATGAATATATTTGTAATCATTGGTAAAAAACTTTTGGACGTGAATTTTCCTTGAAATCAACTGTATAAAACGAAAGACGTGCATATTAATAACATTTATCAGACATCACATGACATACTTAAAAATCAAAAAGATATGTAAACTAACCTTTGTACTATTGATACTGTTGCCACATTTGAAGCAATCGAAGTGTTAGGTCCATTTAGAATTTTATATGTATTGCTTTATTATCAATATCTTGAGGTTAATAAATCGATATGAATTTTTTTTTAGAAACGTTGCTCAGTATTTTATTTACTCACAAACAAAATTTCAGAATATTGGCAATGTTGCTTCTTTGTAATTTTGTTAATATAAGTGGGAATATGCTGTTGTTCGATGGAAATAAATCGCTGAAATCGCTGAAAATCGTTATCTAAAATCTGTATCAATTAATCCATTTCAATATGAATTATACTAAAATGGGTCAACTGATATAAATTTAAGCAATTTTCGATTTCAGCGAGTTATTAATTTTTATCAGGGATACTCCATAAGAACTCATTAAATTGCAAATTAAATTGGATAACTCGTGAATTAGATAGAAAAAAATTGACTTTAGGTTTTACATATGTCTTCAGATAATAAATAAAACCAAATTATTAAATTTTCGAGTTATTGTCAATGTTAGAACGTTAGCGCGAGTACATCCTTAAAAGTTCGTATATTAATCGTATTCTTTAGTTCATATAATACTAAAAAAATTTTAAGAAAAATTACTCGACTGAGCAAAAAAAATGTTCAAAGTATTTAAACATGTTTTTTTCTAAAAGCTATACTTTGATACTTATGTACTCCCAGGGAATTTGTTATAACAATGATCCAAAAAGAGAAAGAGAGAGAGGAACATGATTATATAACATAAAATAATTTTTTAAATGAATAAAAAGTAATTTACTATCAACTATCTTATCAATCTTAAACTTATAACCAGTTTCTAAATTTATGACTATAATAATTAGTAATTTAAAATAGAGTAAAAAATGCTCGTATATTTTCTTAAAAATTAACACAATGCTATGATTTATTTTGAGCTATAAATAAATTAATTTTAAATTAATATAATCAACAAACGTTTCAGTTTACAAAGCCTTTTTCAGTGTTAAAACGCACAATTTTAAATTAACCAACAATGAATACGGATACAATGAAAATTTAAAAACCATCAGTGATGAATTGTCAAAATATAAAAAAATTCAAACGTCAATATGTAGCATGCCTGATGGTTTTTAAATTTTCATTGTATCCATATTAATTGCTGATTAATTTAAAATTATATTTCTGCGTTTTAATACTGAGGAAAGCTTTATAAGTCGAAATATTTGTTGATTATATTAATTTAAAGTTAATTTATTTATAGCTCGAAATAAGCCATGACATTGTGTTAATAAGTAATTTATTTGTCCAAACAAAGCAAACAGTTGGGCGAGCAGATGAGTGCGTGCTATTTGAATTTACACTTAAAACTTTATGAGCGTGTTTTCAAAGCTTACTGCACTTTTGAAATATGTAAAAAAAGTGATTTCAATTCAATAAGAAATATTCTGAATGTATCATATGATGCTTATGTAAGCATTAGCACATGGCATATATGACATGGCATTCCACAGATTGCATTTATAAGGCGATTATTGGAATAAGATTTTAAACATAGAGAGAAAAAATAATTTAACAAAATATTTATTTTTATCAAAAGGTAAAGAAGATAATCATTTTATTTTCTTCTTCTTTCTGTTAAGTTTAATTCATTTCTTGCTTTATATTTATAATTTAAAAAAAAATTTCTTTTTGCCAAATTAATTTTATTTTTCATTTCTTTAGTTTCCATTTTCGTAAATATATTAGTTGTTATTGCTGATTTTAAAATTTTTTTCTTTTCTTTTATCTTCCATAATTGATTGATTATTAACCGAATCTATATTATATATAATTCAATAACATCAAATTCATACAAAAAATATACAAAATCATACAAAAAAATATAAGTAATAAAACGTCAACAGTAAGCAATCAACGTTTTTTATTTACGTAACGATTGATGACTACTTATTTTACGATTTCGACTGTGATCGATTCATTTACTGCTTATATCTTTTTGTCTTACGTTTTTCTCTTATTGCCATGACTTTTATTTTTTTTAATCGACCTTGTAACATTTCACCTTTATGCAAAAAAAATCTTTTCAAAATTATGCAAGAAAATCTAAAAAAAAACTTTATAAATATTAATTTTTATGTACACTGTTATATACATTTTCTAATTTTGCAGATTATATGTATTGATTATCATTCTAAAAACATATTTCTGAAT
>NW_017259213.1:1830951-1832666 GCF_001594045.1 Atta colombica | reverse complement strand
TATATATATTAGATGCAGTAAAAAGAAATCCATTAGTTTTCCATTCAATTTCATGCAAAAATAATGGATTTGTTTTTACTACACCTAATACACACGCACACACACAGAGGATATTTGATAAGTAACGATAAAACTCTCATAAGAGTAGAGCAGACTAAACTTCCAGACTAAACTTATTCAAAACATCCTCTATCATTTTGCAATTTTCGCAATATTGCAGTTAACAATATCAATTACTAAAAATCACCGAATATTAGTTTTCAATAAATTTTTACTCAACTGCTATCAACTTAAAAACCAACAAGAGATAAAAATTGTTTATTTTTTCTCATGGAGAAAATTTTTTCTCTGAGAATTTTTCAGATTTTTTTTTAATTTTTTAGTATATTTTTTTATTGACAATTATTTTTACCAATATGAGAAAATACTAAAAAATTCTGAAAAAAATTTTCAAGAAAATAAACAATTTTTGTCACTTGCTGTTTTTCTGTAAAGTTGATAGTATTTAAGCAAAAAATTAAAATTAAAGATTAATATTCGGCAATTTTTAATAATTAATATCTCATTAACTATTGCAAAAATTGCAAAATAGTAGAGGACTTTTCGATTCAGTTTAGTCCACTCTACACAAAAGTGCTTGGCAAAAACTTACAGAGACATTCTGTATAAAATGTATATAATGTACTTATCATTTAAATTTGAAGGGATTTAGTTGCAGATCTCGTCAATTTTCAGCTTAATTCCTGTCCCTTACTTCACCAACTCGTATGCAGTCTAAATGCCAATCAGTGCAATTGTATATAAAATTGTCATTGTAACAATTAATGATTCTTATAGTCAGTCCAATGATTAAGATAGTGTTTGCGAGTTTGAGTAATATGACTTTTGTACATATTATAATATAAATATTATTACTTTATATTATTACTTTAAATATTATTAAAAAAGTAGAACGATATTGTACGATTGCGTATCATACGATCATTACTTGTTACCGGCAATCTCCTTTTAAAAATTCTTCTCTGTATTAATATATTAAACATAATATATTAAAGAAAAATATCCCAAATATTTACAGAGTAATAAAGAGAGTAATAAAAATTGAAGTTTTAATTCTACAAAATTGATGTTAAAATTTATAACCCATAATCCATCTATAACTTGACTGACGCTGATTTTGTGAGATTTTTAATAGATACATACATTAATATACATTGATATACATTGATTAAAAGGCACTAATTAATTTTAAGAGTCCAAAATGATATAACAAGGAGCATATAGTCACGCAAGATGTTTTTGCACATAGATTTAAAATTTAAAATGTAAATGTTTCGGTCAAGTTTTGATCGTCAGTACAACTAAGAGAATGCAAGATGTTACATTAAAAAAACACAAATTGAGAAAAGTGAACATAAAATGCGAAAATTAATTCTTCTTTTTGGCATATGAGATTTTCTTATTGAATATTATTTCTTGATTGCTGTATGTTAAACACGGAATTATCAGATTTTGACAAACAATTTATTTTATTTATAAAATAAGTTATTATCTTTATTTTAATTTATTAAAATGAATTAATTATAAAAACTTATCTGTATTTTCACAATGATCAATTACACTATTACAGTGCTGTATTATTCGGTATGAAGAATATTACAAAAATGGAATAATTTTTTGATAATAAGAATATTATTTAAGAAAGATCGAATAAT
>NW_017259213.1:1829787-1830549 GCF_001594045.1 Atta colombica | reverse complement strand
TATATATATATATAAAATCTCTACTATTCTTTTATAGCATGATATTTATGAATCTAGAATTTTTGTGTTATCCCACTTAAACAATTAAGCTAACTAAATTAGTTTGCTAACTTGACGTTAAGTTATTGATAACAGATTATTTTTAATAAGTATAAAAAATTTACAAATTCAGGCAGGTACTTGAACTTTAATTCTAATCATCCGATTGAACAAAAGAAAAGTGTTTTTTATCGAACAACTAGACAGAATTTTATTCTCACATCTAAAATTTCACAAAAAAATAATTATTCATAATCAACACTTTTTTAAATAATGGCTAATATGGATATTCATTAGAATTCTTTTTTTCTACGATCAATAGAATAAAAGCACTGTTATTTAAAAATAATTTCGATAACATCAAAATTCATAACGATGTTTCTATCTTTGATTTCATAGAAAAGAGAAAGTGTTTTACCCATACTTTTAAAATATTTCAGAAAAATTTAAAACTATAACACACAAATTACCTTTAATATTCCTTATAAACCTATAAACTCTCTAAATCTTTTCATAAAAACTGAAAAAGATAAAATAAAAAAAGAAGATCGTTCAAATGTTGTCTACCAAATAAATTGTTCTGCAATGCTTCATATGGTCAGAACTTAACTAGGTAACTAAACTTAATACTAGTCTGAAAGAACACAAAGATGACATAAAAAAGCTTTCTAATGCAATATCTGTAATCTCTCAACATCAATTAGAATACGATCAAGTTTAATT
>NW_017259213.1:1815320-1829687 GCF_001594045.1 Atta colombica | reverse complement strand
ACGCTTTCTTGATATTTTTCTCCTTTACATATCATTCCCTCCTAGCACTTTCCCTCTCTTTTCTCTCAATATGTATAAATACCGTCTCAAAATACTGACAATGTCACTGTGATTATACGATCTTTTTCAAATAATATTCTTAACATCGAAAATTCTGCCATCTTCGTAATATTCTTCACATTGAATAATATAGTACAATTGATCGTTGTGGTAAGTTTTTATAATTAATTCATTTTTATAAATAAAATAAAATTAAATTAAATTAAATTAAATTAAATTAAATAAAGATAATAATTCATTTTATATAACATTGTTTGTCAGAATCTAATAATCCTGTGTTTAACATACAGTGATCAAGAAATAATATTCAATAAGAAAATCTCATATGCCAAAAAGATCGAGAAAACAGAATTAATTTTCAGATTTTATGTTTTAATTTTACATCTCAATTGGCGTTTTTATTATATAACATCATTCTTTTAGTTGTACTGATGATAGTCGAAACTTAACCGAAACGTTTACATTTAAAATTTTAAATATATAACTTGTGCAAAAACATCTTGCATTGTTATATACTTCTTCTTATTTATGTTTTATGTTATTAAGCCTCTCTAAAAATTATTACAAAATGATATAACTCGTATAAAAAGTAATGAATATTAAGTTTATTTAAATAAGAAAATTTATATTTATTATTTCTTTTTGTGCAATATTCAATCATTGTTCCATACGAGAACTGTTCTTTTGTTTTGTAAACCGCGCACTCTTTTACGATTTGAAAGACATTGTAAGAAGATTCTTCAAGAAATTCGTAAACCAAAAAACTATAAAAAAAAAAATAATTTTATCAATTCGATTATGATTCCAATATTGTTAACTTTCTGAGGACTAGCATGTTTTTGATCTTTTTTATTTTAAGGGCTAGAAGAAGGGCTTTTTGTCATTGTCATGGGGTTGAGTGATAAAAAAGGTGATGCCACTGTCGAATTAAAGAGACTTCCAATCCTTCAAATTAATTAGGCTGCGGTCCATTTGCTTCTTCTAAATTCTCTGAACGCTACATTCCAAACGCTACGCTCCGATTGATCCATTATTGTTCCGAATTACTACAATTATTACGTGAGCGCTCCAGCCAATTCATTTCTCGAAGATGAAGCAGTTGGAGCAAAAACGACGTATTGATGAGATAATCGGAGTTGCTGAGAACGTTCCGAAACGTCCAATGATCCAGTCATGTTAGTGCTATAAATTCTCTGTAGCGTTTAAAATGCTAAGTGGACCGCAGCATAAATTTGTCAAATTTTGTACTTGATTTCGATTCAAGAAAAGATTAAAAATGATTATTGATTGTGAATCCGATTCTCGCTCAAAATAAAAATATCATCATTTAAAATTTATAAATCGGGTTGTTGCAGGAGATGAATCAATTAACTACATATGCATTGACTAGTGAAACTGGTCTCGATGGTAATTCTGTCATAATATATTAAAAAAACTTTTTATTTACAATAATTTAATTACTATATTTTATTTATAGTACTCTATCAATCTCTCCTTGAAAAAAAAATATCAGTTACAAACATCACTGCATTATCGTTGTATATCCTGCTTTACATAGATAATTACATAGATAATTATTTATAAATTCTGCTAATAAAGCCTTTTTCCTGTTTTTATTGAGCATTTCATAAGTTTTTGTAAATTTTGTAAATTTTTATTTGTTAATAAATAAAATAAAATAAAAAAAATTAAAATGTTTATATTTTAATAATTTTAGGGCCAGACCAGGTATTATCTACGGACATAGATACTACATGTAACGCTGACGGCAGAGTACGAATAAAGTTAGATAGCAATGGATCTAATTCATTCATGCCCATATCAATCCCTGGAGTTTTAACTAGAACTGCAAAGCTTTATCCTAACCATATAGCGTTGGTGTCTAGACCTGATACTAACGGCAAAAGAACCACATATACTTTCCAGTATGTATAAAAAAAAAGACTTTTGTTTTTCTACTCTCTATTATCACAATAAGTATTATATGTATAATACTTATTGTGATAAAACATGTAAAACTTTTCTCTATTTATGATTTTGTAAAATATAAATATTTTTATATAAACTTTTTCTTTTCTATTCTTCTCAATTTGATTTACAGGTAAAATCCATGAGTTTAGCAACTACATTCACCTCGACAGATGATACAATTAATTTTGTACAATTTTATTAATTTTTTATTACAGAGAATATGAGTCTATTATAAGAATCGTCGCGAAAGCGTTTCTAAAGTTAGGTTTGGAGCGACATCATAGTGTCTGCATAATGGGATTCAATAGTCCGGAGTGGTTTATTGCTGATCTCGCGGCTATATATGCTGGGTAAAAAAACTTAATCATTTTATATCAAAATAAGCATCATTTATAATTTACACGTACTGTTTACATATTCACAATATTGCATATAATATAACGATATAATAATAAAAAGCAATCTAACAACAATATGAATTCTTACTTTTTCGATTTTTAAATCGGATTTTTAATAAATCATTCAGATTTTAAATAGATCATTCCTTTTTAGTGGGATCGCTACAGGGATTTATATCACAAATTCTCCAGAAGCATGCCAATATTGTGCTGAAAACAGTCGGGCAAATATAATAGTCGTTGAAGATGAGAAACAATTGCAAAAAATCTTGCAAATAAAACACAATTTAACCCACTTGAAAGCAATTGTTCAATATAATGGCATACCTACCAAAAAGGATGTTTTGAGTGTAAATTAATTAGTATACTTTTACTCTAATATCTTTTTATTTAATATATATAACTTATTATTATTTATTTTTTCTCAGTGGGACGATTTATTGGACATAGGTAAAAAAGAATCGGAGGATAAATTACTATCTGTGTTAAAGACGATAGGAGTAAATGAATGTTGTATTGTAGTATATACAGTAGGTTCAATTTATCGCAGTTAATCATATTGCGATTGCTATAACATATTTAATATATTATTTTCTAAATTTGCAATTTTTATAGTCGGGAACAGTCGGAAAGCCAAAAGCTGTAATGGTAAATCATGATAATGTGCTGTTCAGTGTACGGACATTATTGTCAATGCTACGTTTAAAAGAAAAAGCAGAGATTATAGTTAGCTATCTACCACTGTCTCATATAGCAGCACAGGTAAAATATTCCAAATAGCATAATATATATTTTATGTATCTTAAATAAAAATTCAACAGTGACATACAATTAACAAATTACAATTGATACAAATTTTCACGTATATAAATTACACAGGATTGAAATGCGAAACTTGTAACGTCGTTACTGTTGCTTTTTTTAAATAGATTAAATAGTTGGAATCAGATCTTAAACTGTTGACTAATATTATTGCCAATGAATTTATAGTTTATCTGTATGATTTGTAATTTATAAAATTTATAAAAAACGTTCCATTTTTCATCTGTTAAGATTTTTGCAACTAAATTTTATATGCCCTTTATTTTCATTATATCATTATTTGATACTAATAGTTCTTTACTAATTCCATAATGAGATTATATAATATTTTAATTTCAGATAATTGACATCATACTAAACATTATGTTAGCGAGCACAGTATACTTTGCGGACCCAAGTGCATTAAAGGATACATTAATAAATACGTTACTTGTTGCACAACCAACTATTTTCATAGGGCTACCCAGAATATGGGAAAAGATATATGAAAAAATGCAAAAAAAAGCGCATAATAACGGCATAATAAAAACTTGGATTATTGAATGGGCAAAAACACAAGCTCTTCATTATTATAGAAATAAAATAAATGGCACAAATTATAAACATTGGGGCTACGTTTTTGCAAAATGGCTTGTTTTCGACAAAGTCAAAGCAGTATTAGGTTTGAACAAGTGTCAAATCTTCGTTACCGCAGCAGCACCCTTATCGAATATCGATATTAAAAAATATTTCCTGAGTTTAGACATGCCTCTATTAGAGGGATATGGAATGTCTGAATGTAGTGGAGCTCATACAATAACTGACATTAACCAATACAGGTAAATTATTATAATTTGCTTTTATTCTTTATATTGAATTTTCGAAGATTTTTTTATGTTTAAAATATTTTGTTTACAATAAATTTTATTCTAATTTGTTAGCATGAATAGTGTAGGAAGAACTTTACCCGGATTATATACAAAATTATACAATATAGATGAACATGGCGACGGAGAAATTTGTATGAGTGGACGACATATATTTATGGGTTATTTAAATGCACCAGAAAAAATCAAAGAAGCCAAAGATAAAAATGGTTGGTTACATAGTGGTGATCTTGGCAGATTAGATTCAAATGGAAATTTGTTTATTAATGGTAAATATTTGTTTCCCATCTATTAATATTTATTATATAATAATATTCATGAAAAATAATGGGTTATGTAAATATATGATATATATACAATATACTCGATAAAGACCATAACAACACTTGCATTCTTAAGATTATTTTGAGACGAAAATCTTAATGCCAAAACAACGAGGCTAACAGTTTTTGAATCATAAGCATTTAAAGTTAGCAAATTATACCGCTTAAAGTCTGCGCTTTCAGATGTGGTTGGCATTTTTATTGTATAACGCCTAAACATACAGAACTTTAGGCAGTATTCGCTAACTTTAAATGCTTATAATTAAAAACCCATTATATAGTCTTGATATTTTAATATTGTGATTTGCGTTTCAATTAGGAATCTTTAAGCATTGTTACGATTTTAAACGAACACATATTGTATATGTTTTATGCATTCGCAGGTAGAATAAAAGATCTTATAATCACAAGCGGAGGGGAAAATGTAACATCGTATAATATAGAACAATCGATATTATCGGAATTACCATATTTAAGTAATGCTATGGTAATTGGAGATCGAAGGAAATATTTAACGGTCCTTGTCACGCTTAAGGTATAATTCGAGAAAATAAAAAAATATGAATTTAAAATTATAAATATTTAAATAATACATTTTTTTCAGAGTAATATGAATGAAGAGACTGGCGCGCCATTAGATACACTGGCGCCAGATGTATTAAAATGGGCACAGTCTATTGGTAGTAGTGCTAAAACGGTTACAGAAGTCATAAACTCTCGCAATACAGCCGTAAGTCTTAAAAGAGACTCATAATATTATTTAATACTATATAATAAAAAAAAAATTTATTTTCTCAAATCTGAATCGAGTAAACAAATATGAATGAACAATTTTTATAGCAACAATTTATTGCATTAATTAAATATTGAGATGTATTGAAACAATTGGATTAATACTGATTGTGAATCAAATTATATATTGTGCTACTAAAGTTATTTTAATGCAAACAACATTGCCAGTATGCCAGAATCTATTAGTTTGATCTGCATGTTTAAATGTTACAAGATGTTTCTTGATCTTTTAGATATATGAAGAAATCGACAAGGCAATTAAGAGAGCAAATATGCAAGCTATAAGTAATGCTCAAAAAGTACAGAAATTCGAAATTCTTCCTCATGATTTTTCGATTCCAACTGGCGAATTGGGGCCTACATTAAAGCTTAAAAAGAATATCGTCGAAAAGATGTATGTTGATTTGATAGATAAAATGTATGAATAAAACTATATATTACACAATATCAGCATCAATAATAACATAATATTAATGTTACAATTTTATATTCAACAATATACAGTGCAACTCCGTTGATCATGTCGGAGACAAGATATTTCTTATAACCAAGTAATTCAAATAATAGAAATTCTGTACTTTATTCTTGAACTTTCTTCTATAGCTTTTAATTTCAATAATAAGAATGAAGTCAAACGTGTTGAGTTCTTATTATTCAACTATAATAACATGTACGCATCATAATTTGGAGCTCAGCTAAGTATATTTGGAACTGAGATACGAACTGATTCATACAAATGGAATGAAGATAAGTCTAATTCTAATGTAAATATAATATAACATATGTCAGAATGCATCTAGAAATCTAGATTATCAAGCTGAACATTAAACAGCGAACATTTAACACAAAAATACTAGATACATAGCTTTGGATAAACCTCGCTTCGAGTGAAAAGTTAAACAAGGATTTACAACTTTTCACATTTAATTTTTTGGTAATGGAGCCTTCCATAGAGGAGGGGGGCGAAACCCACATTTTCCGCTTTACAAAGTCAATGGCGAGTTCAAGCCGGCAAAGCGACTAGATATGCTTGCCGAACGAATGAGCATGATTAGGTCTTACCAGATGAATCCATAACCACTCATGTTAATCAGAGTAGGCCTAGGCGCTTTGCCGACTTGAACTCACCCAATGAATTTGACTTTTTTATTAATTTTTTATTTATATTGTACTTATATTTATATCTCATTGTTAAGTTTTAAAAGAAAAATTTAAAGTGTTTTATCTCAGTAGGAGAATCCATCATGTGATTCAAAGTGTATGTAAGACTTAAACTATTGATTTTAATCGTATATAAAAAAGTAATTGATGAGATTTAATCTTTTCACAATTACCAATGATTACTAGATATTGTCATAATAAAAAGCGTATGTTATAATTAAAGAATCTTTATACTGTTTTTGTAATTTTTATGTTGATAGTCAAATAGAGTATTGATCTTGAGAAAATATCAGGCAAAATTGTTAGAAATACAATAATGCTATTAATGCTATGCATTTATTAATAAAAAGCAAAAAATTGTTATAAGTAAGACAGGAATCAAATATTACAGGAATTAAATCTTAGACATTTATTTATTTGAATACAGTTGTTTATACAGTACAAAAAGTATTTGTATAGAAAAATATTTTTTTAAATTTTATTTTTAAAAAGTAATTATTATCCAGCGAGAAATGATTCATCGAATTGATGTCAAAATATCGATACAATAATTTTGACATCAATTCGACATCAATTCGATGTCTAATTAATTGTTTTTGTTGGGTAATTAACAATTTATTCATAAAGAATTCATAAAATAGACTGTATTTTTCTCAAAATTATATTACCAAAAAGATGTATATAAATTATAGAAAATATATCATAAAATATATCTTAAAAATAATATATCTTAAAAATAACCGAAAATTAACAATTATATTATTTGAACGCTCAAAAAATATTCGTACAGTCGAGAAATTTAGATTCCTAAAATCATACACGCAAAGCTTGTTTGTTTATGTTAGAACAGAATATATGTTGTTAGAATAGAGAAAAGTCTCCTATTATGAGATAAGCGCCTAATATGAGATACCGGCGTTTTTGCTAATAAACACCATCTATTGGTTCCATCATGCTTAAATTTATTACTGTTAGATTGAAAACTATTTAATAGAAAATTCATTATTAGATCATGCTTGTAATCATCGTAAAAAAAGATTTTGGAATTTAGATGTCTTCAAGTTTCATTGAGATGAGCATTTAAATCTTGTTTATTATTTAATAAATAAATATTTGACAATAAATTCTTCATATAATGATAGTAAGGTCGTACTAATAGAAAAATACGGGATATATTGAATTATTTAATTACAGAAGTTAGATTTGATGATCATAAAACCATAAGAAATCGTAATATGAGACCCAAGATATATCTAATTTGAAATAATCTATACTTCTATGTTATAGTGGAAATCGTTGCTAAAGAGTAAATTTATACAATAATAAAAAGGACAACTGGAATGAACGTCAAGTGCCTATTTCTGATGCTTGATTCCAACTATCTGAAAATGAGTTCTAGGTATAATCTATCGCATGCTCATTTTTCACGTACGCTGACTGTGTTTGTTTGCATTTTAGAAACATAAAATAAAGTTTTTTAATTTGCAATACTGACATATTTTGCATTTTACTATCATTTTCTCGGGGCATCTCATATTAAGAGCACAATTTTTTGACTTTGCGATTTGCTCACTTTTTACATTTCTTTAATTTTCCAAAAAAAAAATGGAATTTAAATTAAATTTTATATAACGTTATCTTAAAGTTTATTAAATTTCTTTCAAAATGATCTATTATTTTTTTTAAATTCTGTTCATAAACTTCTAGTATTTATCCAAAATGAACTCGGTATCTCATAATAGGGACCTTTCCTCTAAATTCTTTTCCTTTCCTTTATATAAAATTGCTAATTAATGTTTATTTTCTACAAATAAGGCTTTTTTTATAAAAAAAATATCCTTATACGAATACTTTTTGCATTGTTATATTTGGCCTGTTATTTCTCTAAACTGGTGTACATATAGCAATAAGTTGAACTGAACGAAATATTTGTTTTCACTTATTGTACTGTCTTTCATTTCATTTATTATACCGTGTGCACTGAATACAATTCACTGAATTCATTGGTAAAGAACAGACTTATTGAAACTATTAAAAGTCATTTTCATTGTCTTCTTTAATTAATCGTAAATAATTGTTGTGTAATACATTGAATCAGTTTCGTGAGACACTGTAATTACGATTTTCTATTCAATATAACTAGATACAATGTTTAGTCGTCATGTTATGTTAATATTCGTTATTTTATGCTCTAATCTAACAGCTGTTAACGGAAAAATCGTATTTTGATTTGGTTCAACAAATTAAGAATTTATAATTTATTTGTTGTCCCAACAATAAATTTAATATTATTTGATTCATACTACAAAAATGTATTCTAGATTTTTCTTTCTTGCTCCATCTGTTCTATATGTCATATTTTTTATTTAGCTAAAATGATTTGCAAAAATCAGCCTTGGACTTTAGATTAATATTAATAAATATTCAAATCATACAAATGCTAATTAAAAAAAAATTAATCTCATTTCAATATACCATCATGTAGCAATAGTTTCTGCATATTAATATTTCTAACATGTAATAATTTATTATGTTTATACATATTAATATTTCTAAAAAAAATAAAAAAATTATATCAATTGATAATCATTACTTACAAATCAGATAGCAAAATAATCAACCAATCAGAATATGAAATAAACTCTAATTAATTCTCTTATGCTTCATGCATTATGTAAAAACTTATGCTGCGACTTTAGGAATACAACAACCATCAACTAGTCAGGGCTGTCGATTGTATTCAGAAACTTGGACGCATCCAGATATCTGCAATTCGTCCGGAGTAATCTATACATACCTTAAGCACACACGTAGAGGAAGTGTTTAGAGTCTTAGATAATTAAAAAGTGAGAAAGGCAAGGTACGTACGAGAGTAAATATCTGAAGCAATTGAGTAAAATTGTTATTTGATATAAGATGTAAAATTATTTGATAAACCAATTAACTAAAATTTTAGAAATAACTGAAACTACAAAAGAAAAGAAGTAACAATATAATAATTTTTTTATTGTACAAAACATAAAAATGTTTTTCGTACAAAACATAAAAATTTCTAAATTAGTTTTATTAAATATAAGAAGAGTTAATTATAAATATAAACAGGGTAAACCATAGTCATTGAACCAGCTTTTTTATCTTATGAGAAAATTATCGATTGCACGCACGTTATAATCCAATAGATATGAAGTCAATAATTTTCTCATAGGATAAAAAATTAATTCAAACTCTGATTTACCCTGTGTATATGTTGCGCGCGCGCGCGCGCGTGTGTGTGTGTGTGTGAAGAAAAAGATTGTAAGATATCATTATAATCAAATAATTTATAATCTGAGTTTAATATATAAAACACATTTAAAATAATTAAGGGAATCCTAAGCGAAACTCGAACTCCGATGAAGTCACCAGAAGTCGTTTTTTTCAACGCATCGCCATGATTCTTTAAAAAATGTGTTTCGAATTTCACATGAAGCGCATAATGCATCATTTGTCCTTGTTGTTCACCAAATAATAAAAAAGAATAAAACGATACATCATGCGCTTCATACATAACTCGGAACGCACCCATATACTACTTAATATTACTATACCAACATCTTACGCACCTATGATACACGCAGTCATGTCAATTTTCGTATAACAAATTCGTCGCGGTAAAACATCTAAATCTAATTTTAAGAACTCGACGTTATTTGTTCGTGCAAACTACGTGTTTATGGATTATTATTTCGTAAGTTCAGGTTGCAAAACTTTTATATCAAACAAATGTTGTCACGACTTGAGACGCTATATTACACTAATAATGAGAAATGATAAAAAATATTTCAATTTCGAAATTTTTTGATCGTTCTCGGCATAAACTCCATCTCACAAACACGTATTAATGCGTATACTTTAAAAATTCTGGAAAAGAATTTTCGAATCTGTGAAAGAGAAAAAAAGTATTTGTTATACAAAAATTATATGATTAAAATATCTAATTGATAATAATTATATAGATTAATTCTTCGGTTTTAACTCTAAAATCCTAAAATTCAACTAATAGAGCTGCTAGTCCTAATTAATTCTAACCGAAATCTGTATTCCATTGGCTGAATTTTAGAATTTTAAAGCCGAAGTATAAACCAAACAAGTCGTTAGTCGATAATACAAACGACTTTAGGATCCTCTTAAAACAATTTTTAAAATGAAAAGAATTGTTTAAATAAAAAAGGACGTTATAATGTGACTATTTGAATATGATGATAAAGTTGGTTATCCATTATATATTTTTACAGAATCTAATTTCTTTATAGATCTATTTGGACTTTCCATGAAATATAATAATTAAATGTAAATTTTGTTAATGTTTTTATATTAGTTTCTTTTAACAAGCGAATAACGAATTTCAGTATTATTTTTAACGAAAAATATTAATATTATTAATATTAAGTGTTGATTAAAAATCATTGTGATTATTATTTAAAAATAATAAAAATCTTCAAAAGTCCTAAAAGGCATCTGTGAAGTAACATATCTGATACACTTATGAAATCAATGCAAAAGTATTGTTAAGAACGTATTCATTAAAAGAAATTTCTGAATATATAAAATATCTAAATCTGTAATAATATATATTTCAATACATTCAGAATTTTTTATGAATTTAAGCTACTTAAAAAAAAGACTCGGTTGCACTAACGGTACTTGCATTTTAAGCAAGTCTTAAAACTCTCTTTGTCTCGTTTTAAAGCGAAAGAGAAATAGAGATAGAGAAAGTTTTAAGCTTTGCTTAAAGTTAAGGTAATCATATTCCTTCTGTTAAAAGCATTTTCTTTCAGGATAATTTCAGTAAGGGATACGAAAACTCTCGTTAAAACGTAGCAAATTGTAACATTTTATATTAAAAAAAATATAATTTTTTTGCTTATAAATTGTTTAAAAAATATTTCTTTATAAATTTCTTTGTAAATTCAAATCTCTGTAAGTCTCCTTTTAGAATATAAATATTATTTTTATTCATATTTTTAATTAATTTTTTCATTAAAAATGTTCTCTATATAGCTATCTATTACAAATGACTTGATATTACTTAAAAAATCCATTTTTTAAAAAGTTTCTATGTAAAATGTAGACATATTAAGAAAAATATGTCATAAAACAGAAAATAATACAAACTTTTCATTATAAACATTTGGAATTTTGAATAAGCAGAAGGAATGAATTCTGTTTCATGTTAAATTATTTTTTAAGCAATCCTATATTCTTTTTCATAAATTTTTGCATTAAACTTAAATTTTTAATTTTAAAACGAATTATTTTAATGAATTTTCTTGCGAATGGTTTTATCTAGTATTTTTTTATCTAGTATTCTGAAGAAATTAATTTTCTTTTAAAGAATGTATTATAACATTTAGATATCTAAATAAGTTCAAAGTAAAAGAAAATATGTAATAAACTGTAATATGTTACGTTTTGACTAGAGTTCTTGTATCCCTTGTTGAAATTTTCCTGAAAGAAAATGACAGAAGGAATATAATTTTTAATGTAAAAAATTTATTCGCATTTTTTGATGCGTGAAAATATTGCGCAATAGCGGCGAAGTCATAGTGACGCGGCGCAATGGAACGCTTACGCACACTACTAGGCGACTCACGGACGTGCGTCCATTTAAAAGACGGCGCCCATTGGATTAACTTTACTCCATAATAATTGCTTTATAAAGAATTATAGAAAAAAATGGCTTAAGACATTTCGACTCAATTTTAGATCAAGATTAGCACTATATAATTAATGCCCACTATTTACACCTGTATAATTATTATTACTAATATTATAGTAGTAATAATCATAATTTTAAATTATAAATAACTTTTTAATTATTTTTAATTATAAGTAATTTTTAAGAGAATAAAAGTTCAAATATGGGCTAATTATAGTCTATGTTTAGATAATTATCTCTTCATGAATCGCGCGAGATAATATAAAGTCAAAAATACACGATTTTTTTAATGATATGCATGCTTGCTCTGATGCATGCTAGAATATAACGTTCATATATTAAGTGCGGCATGTCGATGTGCATGACTTCTGCATTTATTATGTGTTACTTCATAACTTGTTTTCTTGCATGTTTTCTTCAATCAAAAGATTAAAAACTATCACGTGATCGAATAGACGATTGACTGCGATTGACAGCATCTTCAGAAACAGAAATAATTGTACTAATTTCGTAGTTATCTATCAAACGTTACACGGCATGTATCAAAGCAAGCATCGTACATACATGCCTTTAATTCAAAAAGTCGAGCATCACGTGTAATTCTAGCGCTGTTAAATGCGCATTTCAGCGTGTTCTCACAGGTGATTATCTAAACTAATTTGTAATGGACCATTTAAAATCTTATATCTCAGAAACTATTGTTTAAAATAAAAAACTACAATTAACTTTTTAATTTAAATTTTTTATTTGTTGCTGTAGTATGTTTAGTTGCGAATTTTTACTTATGTATGTATAGACATCGATTTATAATGTATTTCGCTTCTTCAATGACTATAACTTCTTTAGGTTTTTTATTATTAAATTTAATTTTTTATGATATAGTTTTTTATTTTATAGTAAATTGTTTAAACATACAATTAAAATTATAAAAAATGGCTCAAACGATTTAAATTACAATATATAAAAAAAAGAGAGCTAAATTATATTTAATCCATAAACAAAATGAACATTTTGTCTATCTTCAACGAAACTTTATTTTCAATGTTAATTTTAATTTTAAATATTTAAAAATTATTATATGTAAAAGTGCAAGACTGAACTATTATACACTGTTAAAAATTTCATGAAATTTAATATACTTTTAAATTACATAATTTAAACTTAATTTCATGGCATTACATTAAATTTAATGTATTTATATTTAAAAGTATATTTGTTATACTGAAAAGTATATTTGTTTACATGTATATGAAATTTAATGTACTTTTTATAACATTTTGTGAAAAGTATTGTACACAATATTGTATACAATACATTAAATTTCATAAATTTAATATAACATTCATTACATTTAAGTAATGAATGTTAGTTATGAGTGTAAACTACTATAACTAACTTAATTAAATCATTTATTACTTTTAATTTCGTTTATAACCACATTTTCATTATATGTAAATGAAACATGTAGTTACATTTCTAAGTGTACTTCAATATCACATGATTAAAATTGTATAAATTTTTTTCACTAATGAAATACCAAATATAAGGTGTAGATATGATCCTCATGTCAGCTGTCTTCGAGATGAGCAATCATGCGTTATTGAATGTAATAGCGTTTTTGCGTATATCTCATATATTTAAAATTGAAATTAACAGTTAACATCGAAAATGATCTCGTTGGAAATTTAAATTGTTTTGTTTATGAATTAATTATGAATTATAATTATCACTGGGTCGTAATTCTCTTTTTTTGTATATTGTATTTTAAATAAACATTGTATAGTTTTATGAACTGCGATTATTTGTCAATCTTGAAATGTAATTCTGAACTGTCAGCTAGAATAATATCACAATTAACCTTCCGCTGGCGGATGCAGGCTCTCGCAAGACCCGCGAGTTAAGAGTTGTTTATTTTTTCCAACTGTGAAGAAAATGAATAAACGGATATTTATTTCTATTATAAGTGTATTATTTATATTATATATATTTCTATTATTTCTATTATATGTTTATTTCATTTTCTACATATTTAAAATAATTTACTACTTATTATAATAAAAAACTGCTTTTTAAACGTTTTAAATTAATATCTTAAGTCACATTTACCCTGTATCCGCCGTGCGTGCGAGTATCATATCCGCTGTCCTAATAATAAAAATAAAAATAATAGTGCTAAAAATGATAATAAAATTTTTTTTCTGATAATAAAAAATTCTTTTTTTTTTCAGTTTTTATGCGTTAGTATTATACTTTCAGAGTTGGCAAGTAACGTTATT
>NW_017259213.1:1804623-1815220 GCF_001594045.1 Atta colombica | reverse complement strand
TATATATATATTTATCAAGTTTAAAATTAAACACAATGTATTAAGCACCAACGAAAATTCAAACAATTAAATTATAAAAAGACAAAGAAGCCACGCTTGATATTCGTACTATATACTATTTATATATTTATAATAGAATAACAATTATGCAAACATATAATAAACGTTTCAAATCTTCTTCAGATCTGATAAAACTTAACTATTTTACATATCAAATTCTTCTTGAGATTGATAACGAGATTATTATTTGATGTAAAATAGTTGCGTAAGTTTTATTGTTAAGTTTTATCAGATCTAAAAAGGATTTGATGTGAAAAAATCGAAACGTCTGTTGTGTAATTGTTATTCTTATTATTATTAACATAGAATTCTAACATCTTTTTTGTAGTTGCAAGAATCTGTTTACATAATAGCGTTTTTCATTGACAGAATTAATGCGCACTTTAAAGCCGCTGTACAATCAACATAAAGATGTATGGTTAATAAAAATATAGAAATGAATTAATTTAACTCATTAAACCGTGAAATTCTCAATATATTTTATTATGCTATTTGATAAAATATACTTTAGGCATTATATCATCTCAGATATCTTATTTTTACATTTAGATTAGAATTGCGTACAATGGTTTTAATGTGCATTAACAATAAATACTCACAAGTTTTGCCAGTAAAAAACGCTATAATATTATATTATATTGTAGTGTCAAGAAAAAAAGTAATGATAAATTGTTCCATTTTGAGTGATAATAACGGTAACATGCTTTTGCAAATCAATAATGTGTAACGAGTTACTTTTTAAGAAAAAGAACAGTAACGATAAGTTATTTTTATGGGTTATTTTTATGAGATAACGTTACGAATGTATATTTTATAAAAAGCTAGAGATAAGGATTTCAAAAAAAACGCGGTAACAAAATTCAGTATAAAATATTTAGATATTTTAGAAGATATAGATATTTTAGAAGAGAGAGGAAAGAGGAGAGAAAAGAGAAATTTTGCTTGGCCTTTGACTTGTATATTTCTCTTGATATACTATTTAATATGCTATTTATAAATTTATTATCTATATACATCGCATATTTTATATTTTAAATTTTATTCTTATTTCTACGTAAATTCTTTCCACGCGCGAATGTGGACGCGCGCTTTATATTAATTTATTCTGAATTATATTGATTTATTTTGATTTATTATTATCGTATTATATCAAATATATTATATATTAGTATTTAATTATATACTTACTATAATATATTATGATTTTTCTCTCCTTAAATTATACATAAGTGTAAGTTGATTTTATTTACAAAATCGAAAATAAAGAAGAAATCTGCATATCAGAACCAAAAAACTAATAAGGTTATATATTTAAATATTTATTTACAAAAAATGTATCACAAACTTTTAAAATTTGCTTATACAAATATTATGCAATTATACTTATTACAATATGCAATTGCATATTGTAACAAGGATTGTAAAAAGGATCAACCAATCAGAATCTTTTCTTTCCTTCTATTTCACGAAAAAGAGGAACTTTGATTAGTCGATTCTCTTTATGCACTATACGTTATACAAAAGTCTATACTGCGACTTTAAAGAAAAAGTTAAGTGATTAATGTTCACAATGAGAAGCATGACCTACTTTTCCCTTATTGAAGATGAAGAGAGAGAGGAAAAGAAGACGGAGATCATACACAGATCTGGCCTGTATATTCAGAACATATATCATTTTATCGTTTTATCGATAAAAATGCGCTTTCATTTTTGAAATTTTATAATATGAGTAGAGTAAAATATAAATAATATATTAGCGCGTTAATATCGTTATAAGTGCGTTTAGTCTATAATAAGTATATGAGCCTATAATAAGTATAAACTGGTAATTGCTATAGTTTCTGCAAAGATATCTGGAGAAAATTGGAGAGAGAAACATACCTTTCAAGTATTTTTCTTTCTCAAAATATCCAGAAATATACATTGCACATATCAATTAAACATGGCGCGTTCATATTACATCATCAGAATTAAAAATAATATATTGTATCAAAGCACACAAAATAAGATTTTAAAAAAATTAATATATAGGTAATTAAAACATATGCAAAATAAAATTTTATAAAATCGAAAAAGGAAGAATTTTTTAACAAGCTGAATTAACATTGATTCAATATCGAATTGACGGTCATTTTTTTTTCACTGAGATGGAATATACAACGTATATATAAAATGCATACATAAAACGTAATTTTTCGAAAAATATGGACATAGTCTTGTTTATGTTGCCAATCCATATGTGTGTATAAAGTACACAAAGGTATATGAGGGAAGCATCGCCGAGACCGTGATGGGAACGATTTCTTTTGATCAATTTTAAAAAAACCGAAAAGATAGTTATTATATATGTCGTACCTATTCCCAACAAATCACACATGTAAGTTATTATTAAATATAAATATAATATTATACAAATGTCAGGAATATTACACGTAAATATTATTTGTAACTATAAATATTACCTACGGCTCTATGCCAACAACTTTGAACATATTATTTCTATAATATACCAGAAATATATTAATAATATGTTACTGCAATGTAATATAAACATTTTTGTATATTTCTATACAAAATATATATACAAAAAATATATAAAATAGATACAATAGTGATAAAAATTAGCACTATTGATAGTAAAAAATGCATGAAAAAGATGTAGTGTCATGTATGTAAAGGCCGCAGCATAGACTTTTGCATAACGCATAACGCATAGTGCACAAGCGAAACAACTAATGAGAATTTCTTCTTCCATGGAAAAGAAGAATTTTGATTGGTTGATTCTCTTATACACAAATGCATTATGCGTTATGCAAGAGTCTGTGTTACAGTCTTAACATTCAATTTTAAACTGATAGTGAGCAATCTAAAGTAATCTGTGTTCGGAAAGACGTTATTGGAGCTATTTATATTCCACATATATTATTTATAAGATATAAGTCAACAAGGACGGAATAATTTTGTGAAATTATTTGCGCTCGTAAATTCATAAAAAACGTCGCTCATGCAAATATTCAAGTTATTATATCATTAAAATTATTAATAGAAAAAAAATACAATTGATTGATTTAAAAAAATCTTAAATTATTTTATGAATAATTTATTTTTACTTCATCATTTTTATATAAATTAGAGCTGTCCAAGATCGGAAATGTTTGACTTGAAATCGAAATGTATCGACATTCACACTTATTACCGTTCCTACTCCTTACTTCATTCCTGTTTTATCGTAGCGCGTGACGCTCGGCCTCAGGAATGCGGATGACACTATAATTTGAAATAATTTAAAAGTTTTTGACTTGTGTTTTTCACTATTTAAAAGTATTGTGTTACTAATATTATAAAATATGTTATTATTCATAATATATTTTAACTATAAATATATGTATATTACATCATTATCAGTATGCATCATTAATATCATATAATGATATTTCATATCATATAATGATATAATGATATTTAAATGATTTCAGACTATAGTCCTTGAGAGCATCGCGCGCTATGATAAAATAATAATAAAGTGAGAAGTAGGAACGGTAATAAGTAATGGGCGTGAATACCGACACATTTTAAGCCAAAAAACCTTAAACAGGTCTAACTTATAGGAAAATGATTAAGTAAAAATAATCTATTCATCGAATAATTTAAGATCTTTAAAATCAGTTTCTTGTATTTTTTTGTACAACTAATAATCTCGACGATATAATAACTTGAATGTTCAATGAGCGACGTTTTTTATGAATTTCTACAACAAGCATAAATAACTTCATAAAAAAATCTCAAATCTTTTCACACGTATCTCATATTTTTAATATTTTTATCTATAGAATGTCAGCAAATTAAAAAAAAATTATGATGATTTAAAGGTTTGATGTGAAATGCCTCACATACATATATCATTAATTCTGCTATTAAGATCCATTATTCTTTTTATATATAATAACATAAATAATATTTTATTGTCTGTATAATCGTGTGATGGCTATGCTGAAATTTATTGCTTATTTAACTAATAACTTTAGTTATATCTTTTTTATCATGTTCATTATATTGCAATTGTAAGGATTATTTCAAGTAGTTGAGTTCTATAAATGTTCTTTTTCTGATATGTAGTGAATGCTCTATATTATAAAACCACATTTATAAAATTTAATCACATAGATTTCTGATCTTCGAGTGCTTTAATTTATTCTCTTCATCCATAATGAATATAATTCTTTTTGCATGCCTTTGATTAGATTCACAAATAAATTAACAAGATTTTATTAATGACATGATTAACATATAACATTTATCATTAACACAATACTATTGTCAGTAATAAATATCATATTAATCATTTCACATATACATATTTTAATTATAAGTGTGGTAAGTGTCGCTTTTGCTCTTTGAAAATTGCAACTTAATTTATAGCATAATGTATGACAAGAAATTCTTATTATTATACATCATGTTTTACATACTCACTAGCTACTTTTTTTGTGCTGTTGTGGTGTTGTCACATAGCAAGTAGATTTATTCATGCGTATCTGTTTTCTCGATAATTAAAAGCATTATTAATCTTCTGTGATAAGAAATGATAAGAAGAACAAACAAAAAAAGAAGTCTATTTTCTTCTATGTCTGTGATAAAGCGGACGATAGATAGATAGATATTTTATATTTTATGAAAGGACTTCATTTGAATAATCTATCTATAGTCTTCTTATCCGAAAAATTTGGACAATTGTATGAAAGTTACAATTTATTATTTAAAACAACGCGTAAGTCACAATCAAAGAGTTTAAGGCATAAAAATTCTTAAACAATAAATCGTAAGAGAATCAAAGCATATAGATTTGTTAATTACCTACGTTGGCTTTACGATTTCTATTGTGATTAGCAATTTATTTACTATTTAAACTTTTTGTATGTTATGGCCCACAAGTCTTTTTTGTCACAGTATCCATAACAATAATGTTTTTTCATTATCCAATCAGAAGCGACTGTGACTAAAATCTCTATCTTCGTCTTGAGGGATCGAAAGAATACTTAAGATAGCCTTAACCGTAATTACTTTTAGCTGTATAACGAAAAAATAGTTCCAACAGTTTTACGAATAGTAGCTTATGTTAAGCAAGTATAAAAGGTTTTAGGTTTTTCCAAATTTCAATGGAAACTAATTCTACTACGCAATAATATATTCGAATTATTCGAAACAATCATATGCGTTTACGATCAAAACTGGATCGTGTTTTTTGTTTAGTAAAACTTCAGCTACGTATTATATAAAAATAGATCGAAAAAGTGTAAAAAAAAAGATAATCGTGTACTAAACATAATTAGTAAACCGAATTTCGAGACAAACGATCGCACGGAATCATAAAATAATGGAAGTTTTCAAAGAAGCCTGAACAATTATCAGTGAATAACGGAAAATAAACGAGTTCTTCGTTGAAGAAAGGATTTCTATGCTCAAAAGTATTTATCTATTTCAATTTTTGTACGTATCTTTTTTGTATGTTAAATTCCGTTCCAATTCTATTACTGTACTCTTTTATTTATATATTACATGTACAGAGTATTACAT
Source organism: Atta colombica (assembly GCF_001594045.1). NCBI lineage: Eukaryota > Metazoa > Arthropoda > Insecta > Hymenoptera > Formicidae > Atta > Atta colombica. The sequence goes on along the minus strand of NW_017259213.1, from coordinate 1,809,586 downwards.
AAAGACCGTAACAACGCATAAGGATAAATTCCTGAAATCATATTTTGAGATGAAAATCATATCAAAATGTAGAGGCTAATAACTTTTTAATTATAAGCATTTATAGTTAATCGAATCATTTAAAGTTCATGTGAGTGGTTCATTTGGCGGATGTAGTTGGCTGACCACTACATTTGAAATATGTTCCGTTATAGTTAAAATTAGTGAAATTAAAATATTAATTTTTTAAATTTTATTCTTAACGTAAAATTGTCGATTTTTATAGCAATTTAGTAAATACAATTTTTATGTCTTAAAATGATTGAGAAAGTAGTTGATAATCTTAGTTTCAACAATAGCCGAATATCTATATTACCTATAGATTAATAATCTTATTCACTTTTTTTCAGATTCTTAACAAAGAAAGTTCGATTAGTTTAAAATCCAAAATAAATATCTGAAATTTTTCATATGTTTAAAATACATAGACCTAATCGCAAAATAATTTTTTAGCTGTTAATATTCGATTACGGGAGTGGAAACACTCTGAAAATATCGCAAAATTAGATTTTCATGCATATTGAAACTGTGTCTTAATTGAATATACATATATAATTTTTTGTTGTTTCTCATTTCTATTTGCCTTTTTTCCTTTAATTAGTTATATATTAATTTAATTGTATGCTACCACGTTAATCACGTCTTTTTTTGTTATTTGTTATCATGCTTTACTTTCACGTATTCATTTCACATTTTACAAATTTTATGATACATTTCTATTGGTTACTATTAATACTAAATAATTTATTATTTATTATACTAATATGTCTTTGATCGCATGGTACTTTAAAGTTAAAAAAATAAGTTAAATATAGCCGATTTCAAATATCGGAACTGACAGCTTCCGGAAATCTTTACAATAACCTTTAAAAATCTGTCTCCTCTGGGATAACTTATTTAATTATTATATTGTAGCGATATTGCAAACCGCAGATAATATATATACGTATAAAATTGAAAAATTCCAAAAATATTCAAAATAAATAATAAATTCATTATTTATGTAATTGTTAGACTGTATGTTGGATTTGATCATTTATTTGATTTATTCATTAATTTCAATTCCCTAAACCTTATGCGCTAATAATAATGGACGTGCAAAAAAGGTTCAGTATTTAAAAAGCTATTATATATTAAATTTTCTTTTTTAATAATTACTGATATTAGTACATTGTCTTTCTGGATGATTATTATTGTCCAACCCAATCTCTGGATGGTTATTATTAAAACATGAAATAAACAGTGTTACACTTTATTTTCAAAATCATGTAAAAATAATAAATGTCATAACATTTTAATATTTAAATAACAAATTGGATGTAAAATTTGTTGTAGGAAATGAATCAATCGGCTAAATATGCATCGTTTAGTGAAACCGGCCTCGATGGTAATTTTGTCACAATATATTTTAAAAGTTTTTTTACACACAGTAATTGAACTTATCAATCGGCCCCTCCTTCTCTCTCCCTCCCTCCTTTCTTTTCCTCATTCCCTCCTTTCTCTACTCTTTCTCCCTCTTCTCCCCTTTCTCTCCTCTCTCCCTCTCCATTTTCTTCCCGCCTTCCCTCCCTTCCTCTTTTCTTTTGCAAATGTCAAAATATTAATGCATAATTATCATTTATCCTGCTTTACATAGACAATTACTTATAAATTCTGCCTACGACAAAATATATCTTTTTTTCTTCTTTCCCATCAAGCAATTAATAATTTTTCATAAATTGTTATTTTTTTAAATAAAAATAGTAAAATATTACTTTTCAAATAAATATAATATTGTTAATTTTTTTTAAATAAAAGAAATAAATATTTATTATTTGAATATTTTTAGGACCCGATCAAGTACTATTTACAGACGCAGATACCACATGTAATGCCGATGGCAGAGTACGAATAAAATTAGATAACAATGAATTCAATTTATATCAACCCGTATCAATCCCTGGAGTTTTGACTAGAACAGCAAAGCTTTACCCTGATCACATAGCGTTGGTGTCTAGACCTGATATCAACGGCAAAAGAACCACATATACTTTCCAGTATGTATAAAAAAGTTACAAGGCTATTGTTTCCTTTATTATTATAACAAGTAAAATATTATTACAACAAGAGAAACTTGAGTTAAAAGTAAAACGAATAAGTTGTAACATTTACATTAAAAAATATTATGTTACAACAATATAATTATAAAGAAAATACACAAACGTTAGGAATAAATAAAAATTTATAATATGAATAATTACAAACTTCTACCTTTTTCTGTCTTACACTTCTGTATTTTGTTTATAATTATATTGTTTTTAAATTTATTGTTTTTAAATTTATTGTTTTAAATATATTGTTTTTTTTGTAAGTGTTAGAACTTACCTATGTTCCTAATCTCTTCTAGTATATGTAGATATGATAAAACTTGTATAACTAATTTCTCTATATATATATATTTTTACACAGTAAAAAACATTTTGTATTTATGTTAAAACGAATCCTTATTCAAATTTTTATGTTGAATTTTTAATATATCCAAGTTTTAATTTAACATAATGTGATTATGTTATTTGAATATTTTGTGTTAAATTAAAATTTAACATTTCTCAGTGTTAAAATAACACAATTTATAGGTAAACAAATAACAAAAATAATGTAGTGTTAAAGCATAAATTCTAAAAATAAATGGATAAAATGTTGATTTAATACATCATAAATGTTAATTTTATTTAATGTTAATTAAAAAATATGTTCTGTTCAACTATTATACATATTTTACGTACATGTAAAAAGATACTGATATTTTGTGTTATTTCCTCTTTGTAACAGTAAATATCTGTTAAATCTATGTTGCGTCAAATATCACAGAGACATCGTCTAATCTAAAAATGTAAAAGTAGCATCTAATTTCAGTTAAATTTAATATTATAAATGTGTCAATTTAACATAAAATTTATTTTTATGTTGTATAAATTGTATCAAAGCATTACATTTCTTGTGTTAATTTTTTACATAATATTTGTGTTACTTTCTAACATATTCATCTTTCTTTAAATTAACACAAAAATTTGGATGGACCGTTGGACATGTAAAATGTGATAAATTTAACACAAAAGTTTTTACTATGTACAAATATATTATAAATATAAATATTGCTTTTGTTCAGATTCTTTCTCTGTTTTTTTCAATTTGGTTTACAAGAAAATTCGATGAGTTTAGTAATTACATTTATTCCGATAAGTGATATAATCAATTTTGTACAATTTATACAATTTTGTTAATTTGTATTACAGAGAATACGAGTCTACCGTAAGAATCGTCGCAAAAGCGTTTTTAAAATTAGGTTTAGAGCGATATCATAGCGTCTGCATAATAGGATTCAATAGTCCGGAATGGTTCATTGCTGAACTCGCAACTATATACGCTGGGTAAAAAAATTTAATTGTTTATGTCTAAATAAGATCATCACATATAATATAATAATTTACATGCATATATACTATTTACATATTATCACAATATATATGTATTATTTATATAGCTGTACGATAATTTAAAAAAAATTTTTTTTTTTTAGTGGAATCGCGACAGGGATTTATACCACAAATTCTCCGGAGGCATGCCAATATTGCGCTGAATACAGTCGAGCAAATATAATAGTCGTTGAAAATGAAAAGCATTTGCGGAAAATCTTGCAAATAAAACACAATTTATCCTATTTGAAAGTAATTGTTCAATATGACGGCATACCTACCGAAAAGGATATTTTGAGCGTAAATTGATTATTATACTTCTCTAAAATCTTTTTATTGTGTACTTTTTAGTACATATAACTTATTATCATTTATTGTTTCTTCTTTAGTGGGGTGATTTATTGGACATAGGTAAGAGAGAATCGGAGAATAAATTATCATATGTGTTAAAAACGATAGGAATAAACGAATGTTGCAGTTTAGTGTATACGGTACGTTGAATTTATCACATTTAATCAAATTGCAACTGCTATAATATTTAATATATTATTTTCCTATTTGTAATCTTTACAGTCGGGGACAGTCGGAAATCCAAAAGCTGTAATGGTAAACCATGATAATTTATTGTTCGGCATACGGGCATTATTACTAGTGCTACGTATAAAAGAAAAATCAGAAGTCATAGTCAGCTATTTGCCATTATCTCACATTGCAGCACAAGTAAGATGTTTCAAAGTAGGATAATATACTACTTAACAAAATTAAAAAGCGGCTAAAATTACTTGTCTTCTATCCTTCAAAAACAAGCAAATTTTAAGATAGATTAACTTAACGTTAAAAATCATCATAATAATATTTAGAAAAGTATTTTATATCTTGAAATCTCTACTTTTCGGATCAACGATTTTTTTCACCGAGTTCGTTTTTGCTTTAATGTTGAATAGAATTCAATGAAAAGAAGATTCATATATGATGCTCAACAAAAAAGCAAATTAAAGGTAAAGATTTACTCTTTCAAATGCTATATCATATTTGTGTATAATTTTTATTTCGCACTGAGAAACTTTATAAAAAATTTGAAAGTTAACGCATCTTTATTTATGTCTATGTAATTTTATAAAATATCAGTAAGATTATTTTCTAACGTACCGATTTGAAAAGTAGAGATTTGAAGCTGTAAAATGCTTTTTTAAACATCTAATTATGATGAGTTTCAATAAAGTTATTCTAAGTTATTTCAAGTGAGAAATTTGTCTGTTTTTGAAGAATAGAATAAATGAATAAATCTTTTAATTATGTTTTGTCTATTCCAGATATCTAAGTAAAAATATTTCGATCACATTAAAATTAATACAAATTTTCACATATGTTAATTACACAGAATTGAAAGTAATAATGTTTTAACGTCGTTATCATTATTTTTTTTTAGTAACGAATTGGTAACAACCAATTCGGTTATTTTATATATA
>NW_017259213.1:1796881-1804523 GCF_001594045.1 Atta colombica | reverse complement strand
TATATATATATGTATGTATGTATGTATGTATGTATATACTATATAAAAATTTAGTAATGATAATGCAGTTATATTGTAATTGTTAGAAAGTAACGAATATATAATCGTTATTTTTTCGTTTTAGGTACTTCGTGTAGAATACAACTTTCTCAATCCTGAAATTATATCTAAATATTTATTATAATTAGAAAAAAAAATAATTTATAATGTTTTCATTAATTCCAGATAATTGACGTCATAATTAACATTGTGTTTGCGAGCACAGTATACTTTGCAGACCCAAGTGCATTAAAGGATACATTAATAAATACGTTACTTGTGGCGCAACCGACTATTTTCCTAGGAGTGCCCAGAGTATGGGAAAAGATATATGGAAAAATGCAAGAGAAAACGCATAGTGTAATAAACACATGGATTATTAAATGGGCAAAAGAACAAGCTCTTCATTATTATACGAATAAAATAAATGGCATAGATTACAAACATTGGGGCTACATTGTTGCAAAATGGCTTGTTTTCAATAAAATCAAGGCAGCATTGGGTTTAAATAAATGTTACATCTATTTTACCGGAGCAGCACCTATTAATATCGATATTAAAAGGTATTTCTTGAGTTTAGACATACCTTTAATAGAGGTATATGGAATGTCTGAATGTGCCGGGCCTCAAACAATAAACGACTTTAAATATAGGTAAATTGCAGATGCTTTTATTATTTATACTGAATTTATAAAAATATTTAAAACTTTTAAAATATACTTTACAATGTTTATAAAATATATTATTTCTTATATGTTAGCATGGTTGGTGTGGGAAAATCTTTACCTGGGCTATATATAAAATTAGACAATATAAATGAACATGGTGAAGGAGAAATTTGTATGAGTGGACGACACATATTTATGGGTTACTTAAATGCACCGAAGCAAACCGAAGAAGTCAAAGATAAAAGTGGTTGGTTACATAGTGGTGATCTTGGCAGATTAGATTCAAATGGGAATTTGTTTATTACTAGTAAGTATTTGTTTTATGCCTATTAACATGTAGGGTTGAATAATAATTAATTAAAACATTAAAAGTTAAAAAAAAAGTTAAAAAGTTAATAACTTTTAACTTAACTTAGTTACTTTTAAATGCATTAAATTTTAACTTAACCAAGTTACTTTTAAACGTTAACTTTTTAACTTTTTTTTAAGTTAAAAATTTTTTTCTCTCTTTTAAATATCTTAGAAAAATAATAAGATATAATAAGACTAAGTAATATACTAATGTATATTCGTAATCTGTTCATTATTCATTTTAAGACCATCTTAAGTAATTTCTTAAGTAATTTCTTAAGATGCTAATACAGCTCTCTGATTAGTTTATGCGGTTATGCTTTATGCCATAATCCGGATCTACAATAGGTGTTTAAGCATTAAGTCATAAGAAATTAATCAATTACAGTCAAATATTCTTCTCGCATTCGATTGTAATTAGTCAATTTCTTATGGCTTAAGACTTATTAAAAAGACTTATTAATCACTGATCTTGTATCTTCTATATGTGTTGGCTGTTTTTTTAAAGTTATATAATTTATATAGTTATATCATTATATCATTATATATTATATCGTGTATAATTATATTATATCATTATGTGTTATATACTTATATCACATATGAATAAAAAAATTAAAAATTTAATTTACTTAATAATCTATATTAGTAGTTATTTAATCTCATTTTAAGAAAAATTAGGACATTTCGATCTAAAAAATATTTTTTTTCAAAATTAACTTTTTTTTAACTTAAATTAATTCAATATTGACTTAACTTACGTTAAATTACATATATGTATTTTATATATGTACTTTTTACTTTTAACACATTCACAGGTAGACTAAAAGAACTTATAATCACAAGTGGAGGGGAAAATGTGGCATCATACAATATAGAGCAAGCAATATTGTCGGAATTATCATATTTAAGTAATGCCATAGTGATTGGAGATCAAAGGAAATATTTAATAGTCCTTGTCACACTTAAGGTACTATGCAAGAAAATAAAAAAATATAAATTTGAAATTATAAATATCCAAATACGTTTTTTTTTTCAGAGTAATATGAATGAAGAGACTGGCGCGTCATTGGATACGCTGGCGTCAGATGTATTAAAATGGGCACAGTCTATTGGTAGTAGCGCCAAAACAGTTACAGAAGTCATAAACTCTCGTGATGAAGCCGTAAGTTTTAAAAGTGACTTATATAATTAATATTATTTAACATTGTGCATAAATAAAAAATTTATTTATTTATTTTTTAAGACGAATTAAAATCGAACAAATAAATACGAACAATATCATAAATAAACAACTTATTATACATACTTTAAGACTCCTGAATAATCACCACAGTCATATTGAATCGTGAAGCGAGAAATGACACGTTAATTTTTATTACGTGCCATTTGTAAATAAAAACAATTTGAATAAAACAAAAGGATGAAATAGTTTTAAAACAATTGTAAAAATGGATAAAAAATGACTATCCTTATCCCACCCAAAAATGCTTTTGATAATTCAATATGGTTATGTTAACTGATAATTACTCAGAAGCCTTAATAAATGCAAACGACATGGTCTGTGGCAGCATTCGTCTTTATTAATTTAATCTAGATATTTAAATATTAAAATATGTTTCTTTTAGATATATGGAGAAATCGACAAGGCAATTAAGAGAGCAAATATGCAAGCTATAAATAATGCTCAAAAAGTACAGAAATTCGAAATTCTTCCTCATGATTTTTCGATTCCAACCGGTGAATTGGGACCCACTTTAAAACTTAAAAAGAATGTAATTCAGAAGATGTATGCTGATTTAATAGACAAAATGTATAGTAGATAAAATTCTACACTGTCATAATAATATTAATAATACATTTTCGCAATATGTATAGTTACTTAAAGATTAAAGCTTATCAAGAGAATTTCATGAATGAAATTCATTTATTTATTAAGTGATCAATACAGATCGCATTAGTTGAAAAGTCACGAATTATATTGGGCAAACATTATGCAGCCATTTAGTAACATGAAGCACTGGAATGATGAAACGTAAATGTAAATCGCATTATAAAAATAATGGCTGCGCCCGAACTGTTTGGAGAGTTTTGTCATCACTTTTATCTTCGTCGTCACAATATTGTATCATCAATTCATCAGTCCGTACAATTCAAACTTGGATTCGCAAGTTTAAAGAACAATCTTAACATGAAAGAAGACAAATCATATGAACAAATGTAGCCAAGAATCGTGATAATGAAAATAAAAGTGGCGGCGAAATTTTTTACGAGCAATTTAGATATTGTAATCATTATTTTTAGCGATTTCATACATATATATATTACTTATCATTCCGATGCTTATATTTATTAAATAACATCGAGGTTCTACACTAATATATGCTTAATCCTATCAACATAAATGACTCGTCAATATTGCAAAAAATTTCCAGTTTTTTGTACATCTTATATATATTATATATACATAATTTAGTTCAATTTATATTATATATATATATATATATATAAATTCATCGTATTATTATAAATATATTTCAATATATACAAATATAATAAAAATTTTGCAATAATTCTAAAAATAAACTTATATTTTTAGCCTACCTAAATATAAATTTCTTTGCACAATAAATATAAAAATATTTTTCTCAATTTATGTTGAACTTTTTTTTATCATATATCATAAAAAGATGTCAAAATAAAAAAATTTTGACAATATTTATAATTATATAATATTATTGGAATGAAAAGTAACGTAAATTATTGCAATGGAAAGGTAAAAATAAATAACAGAAAAGATTTTATAATTGCAATATATTACTAAATGTTTACAATAAGCAAAACTGTAGTTATGTTTAAAATTTGTGTGTGTGTGTGTGTGTGTGTTTGTGTGTGTGTGTGTGTGTGTGTGTTCATACTACATATTTTTATAGTAAATACGGCTTTTCATAAGAAAATAGTCTTAATAAGAGCGCATCACAGCAACTTTGGAAATGCAGATCTGTATATCTTCTTACTCTCAATCTTATCATGCACAAGTGGATTATACTCGAATTATCATGATTATATATCATCAAGATAAGTTTTCCTGTTCTTATATATTTATTATTTTACTCTCAATTATTTATCTCACATTATCAATATAAATTTTTATACATGTGCATGTAGAATGCATAATTATTGCTGGTTAACAATGTATCTTAAATACTTGTGCAATTTTTAATTCTTTAATTGTAACTCTCAGATAGAATTATAATTTTCAAAGTAAAAATATCTAGCAGATAATTAAGAAGAACATAATGTCAAAGTACTGATACTTAATTAATTCCATATATAAAATAGCATTATGGTAGATACGTATACAACATTGTTTTCAATAATATTACAGATCCTGTTTTGAGAATAAGCGGCTAAAAATTAATTGGTTTTCTATATATAAAGACATGAGAATTTTATGGTACTGCAAATATTTTTTGTGAAAGATCTTCAAAATATTTTTAAGCATAAGCCTCCAATATTATATAAGCCTCCAATTATTTATGAATGTACCATATTACTCCATGATCCGAACATAAGGTTAATTAACAATATGTATTTTTAGAAGTAATATTTAGAGAAGTTGTACAGATTTATGATGTTGATGTATTGAATTTTTGTTGGATAATAGATGTTTTTCGCTGTGGTACTGTTTCTGGTGTTGGTATAGCATCTCCTGTTGGCAAAACACCAGCTGGCTTTGGCTTAGCTGTAGACTTTTGTTTTGCCATTTGATAATCCCCAGAATCAAAATATTTTTGCTGAAAACATTGAAATTATGAATCATTTCAAGAAATCAAAAGATTAAAAAGAATAAATGATTGTTTTTATAAAAACATTGAAACTCTATACGATAATTAGCAGAATTGATATTTACCCCTTTGGCTAGCCTTTTTTGCAAAAATGCAGAATGACCACCAAATGGTCGACCAGCTGCATTTGGAAACTTTGCTTTTAATTTTTCTTCTTCCAATTTTTCTATAGCGCTCGACGACAGCTATAAGAAAATCTTCAATGAGGATCTATTGTTATACACGTACTGACTGTTGTACATGAACAAAATTTCATGTAAATAAAATTTTAATAAAGATTGTTTCTACTCATATATTTCCTAAATCTTCTAAAATCCATATTAATGTGTACAACATCATATATTTGTTTTATTGTCATACTAACACAGTTAGCATGAGTAAGCTATGAATAGATGTAGCTTTCCAAATATTTACATATAACAAGTGCAATGGAAGAAAGTTAATTCCAACACAATCAAATCACTTGTAATAAATGAACAATATACAATTTTCTAATAAAATAAAATGCTATTGCTCTCTCTGTTATGAAGTTCTGATAACTCATCGAAAGTACCGTCGCAGTTTCCAATTTTCTTAATACATTAATTTATACAATACTACATTATTAGTAAATTAATTCTATTTTCATAATAGGTCGTTGTCCGATTAATAAATCTCGGCAACTTGCCTCTGCAGTTGGGCTCTGCACATTCGTCTGATCGTCGCTCATCTTCGCAAATTTTGAAATGCCTCTCGTCAGCGACCGCTTGTCTTCCAACTAGTTATCTTTCGGATACTAATTTCGACACTCACGCATATAACATACATAAGCTAAGTGAGCGCAACGTAATAAACGGCAGCGTCTCTCAATCGACAGGCAGATTGTTTCTCCGCCGTATTCCCTACAAAGTGGATACGTGTACCACAGGAGTTCCGACGATTGTCAACGAGATTGTTTTCATACACGAACAGCAAAAACAGCGACGGCGTCACAGAGCCATATGTTCCCGGGTGACCGTTACCGACGTTCGCATGGCCGGTTTCCATTGCGCAGCAATTCAATCCGATTCTCATAGGACGACTCCGATTAATGAATGCGATTAGTTCAATATTATGAATTATTCTAGCAGAATTATTATTAATTAGACCAGTGCTATCCGAGTAGAGGCATGCTCACACACCCCACACACACCACACACACACCACACACACCACACACACCACACACACTACACACACACCACACACACACACCACACACACACACTACACACACAAATAATTTCAACGTTCCAGAAGGATACATGTATATATATTAAAAGTGACATCATAATAGCGCTAATTAATCTAAAATATGTCCGTTTCTATCTCTACCTATCTCTAAAATTATATCTTTCACTATTGTTTATATTATTTCTATCAATATTGATTTACTTTAATCTCTTATGTCCATTTCTAATGTTAATTTACTTGTTTACTTTTTTATTCTTTTATTTATCTATATTGGTAGAAATTTGTTCAGAATTACAAATCTTTGAATATCAAAATTTCTATATAACGTATCGTTATTATAATTGTCTCTGATCTAAATATCCTCAATCATATTGAATAACAAAAAATTGATAATTAATCACTGATTGACATAAGTTTTGCAGCTGCTTCATCGAAATCATCCACAGTAACAACTCCGAGTAAATTTGATTTGTATTGTTTAAAGTAATATTTTCAATTATAATTTATCGTTCTAATTTCTTAATTTTATCTTTCTTTTTGTGTAAAAAAAAAAATTTTAATTTAATTTATCCATGTTAACATATAAGATGATTCTTTTTTACTTAAAATTAATTAATAAAATATTTTTATTTGATAAATTAATTATTTGATAAATTAATTGTTGATTAAGTTAATTGCAATTTGGTCATTCTTGAATAAATCGAATTTTCACCATCAGATGCTATAAACATTAAATTGAGATCACGTGACTACGCTTTTCAAGTCTCATGAAATGGCACCTTTAAGATGCGTTCAACTTCGTGGAAATGTTCGTGAATCATCATTTTTTTTATCCTTCTTGTCATTAAATATTAAACAATTAAACGCAGCCAATCAACATGCTTGAAAAGCTTATCGTACGACAAAAAATAAATGAATGTAATATTAGCCTTTAGATCTTTGCCAATCTGCGACAATGGCGCCAGCTGATCTTTGATTTAGATTCCGCTATGTTCAAAGTGGACGGTGGTGTGTGATGGACGTGACTCGTCGCGCATTCACATGGTATACTTACGGCGACACAACAAGACGGTTCCAAAGCATTCCGGGATACTCACGGAGAGAGTGAGATACCATGAACACGTTAATTCACACCAAAATGATCGCTGGTCACGGTGGAGTAATTGTTCGACGTATGTGTCACCGTGCGTTATTTCACGTCCTATTATAAATCAGCGCGATTTTATGCGATAATTTTTTTATAATACTTGTTGAAATAAAAAATTTCATCATTATTATCATTACATTTATGTAACGATAGATAATACGTATTCTATCGTGAAATTAATGTATCCTATTTAAAATGTCAACGTCTCTCCGAATTCCTCTATCAAATATTCCATTACGATATAGTCACGTTTAAATCTAAAAAAAACGTGGGCTGATAGGTTATGTTCCCAATTTTTTTTAAATATAAATTTATATTTTTTGAAGAGTGTATTACCTTTTTTTTTGCTCCATTTTGCAATCATAAAAGATTTTGCT
>NW_017259213.1:1789396-1796781 GCF_001594045.1 Atta colombica | reverse complement strand
TGTGTGTGTGTGTGTGTGTGTGTGTGTGTGTGTGTGTGTGTGTGTGTGTGTGTGTATATGTATGAAATATTTAATTTTTACTTTAATTCTTTCAATTATTAATAGGAAAAGCAAAATATTATTACTATTAAAAAATAACTTGTAATTTATGCTAGGATTAAATAAGTTAAACTATTTTGCTCCATACTTTATAATTATTTAAAAAATTGGAAACAGCTAATTCTATATTTTCAGGATACTCTCCGTTTAAATTATGGTACAATACCAATCATACAATGGGTAGCATATCTTTAATTTATACTCGTTTGAGAGATCCAAGAAGATTATTGCTGGAGCCTATAGTGCTACCAATGTATATTAATAATAAAACATGTCTACAAATTCGTACCTTTTATGTAACTCCAAGTTGGAAGGGTCAAGAGTCATCATCTAAGATTGAAGAAACGGTGAAGAATATTAAAGAAGAAAAAGAACTTCAAAATAAAACAGTAGATAGTATTGCCATGAAAAATAGTGAGCAACCAAAAAAAGCTGTTGCTAAAGTTACAATATGGCAAAAAGTTAAGGGCGAGATATTGCATTATTATCATGGATTTCGATTATTTGGTCTCGATTTGAAAGTATCAGCAAAATTAATATGGAGAGTTTTACATGGGAAGGAACTTAGTAGAAGAGAACATCGTTTAGTATGTTAAGCAGATTACATTTGTTATATATCAGTTTGATATATATTAGTATTAAGATAATAATCAGTCATATTTTCTGACAGCTGGTAAAAACAACTGGGGATATGTTCAGATTGATTCCATTCTCTGTTTTTATTATTGTTCCATTTATGGAATTTTTATTGCCAGTGGCAATTAAATTATTCCCTGGCATGCTACCTTCTACTTTTCAGACAGCAGTTGAAAAAGAAGATAAACTTAAACAGGCTTTGAAGGTAAAATACCAGATTTCAAATTTAAGATATTAAAATATAAAATCTAATAAAAAAAAAAAATATATATATATATATAAACAGAACTTGACAAATATAATGTATATGAATATCACATAAAATAGTATAGTAACCTACTTTAATAAAAGCTTAAATATTATTTTAATAAATATCTTTTTTTTTTATAAACAGGTTAAGATAGAAATGGCGAAATTTTTACAAAAAACATTGGACGAAATGGCGTTACAATCATCAGATCACAAATCTGAAAAAGCTAAAGAATTTGCAGAATTTTTCTACAAAGTACGGACAAGTGGTACTGTTGCGACCAACGAAGAAATCATGAAATTTAGCAAAGTTTTCGAGGATGAAATTACTCTAGATTCTCTCTCACGATTACAACTAATTGCTTTATGCCGTGTATTAGATGTGCAAACACTTGGAACTACCAATTTTTTAAAGTTTCTACTTAGGATGAGACTCAGAAGTCTTACTGCAGATGACAAAGTATGTATTCATGAAGTATAGTCTTCATTTTCTTTATGTAAAATTATTTTTTCTATTTCTCTCTCACACACACACACACACACGCGCGCGCGCGCGCGCGCGCGCACGTACACAAATACATTAAAATATCAAATCCTTTTTTTCAATGATAATAGCTAATTGAGAAAGAAGGAGTTGAAAGCCTAACTAGAGCTGAATTGCAACAAGCTTGCAGAGCACGTGGTATGCGTGCTTATGGATTACCAGAGAGCAGATTAAAAGAACAATTATCACAATGGTTGGATTTAAGTTTAATTAAAAAAGTTCCACCCTCTTTATTATTATTATCACGAGCGCTTATGATACCAGAAACGATGCCTATGTCGGACAAGCTAAAGGCAACTATTTCAGCCTTGCCTGATACGGTTGTGGCACGTACAAAGGGTGCTATTGGAGAGAAAGAAGGTAAAGTGGATCATAGAACCAATATCGAAATTATAAAAATGGAAGAACGCAAAATTGAAGAAGAGAGAAAAGAAAAGAAAGAAGCTGAACCACAGTCTATTCCGGAATCTAGTACTAAAACAGATGAAATTACTACTACTGATGTCAAAGTTTTGGAGCAAGCTCTGGATTCAATTGGCAAAGTTAGTAAATAATTGAAATATATATGCAAGTAATTCTTTAATATTTACAACTTTCTTAATATTATATTATCTTATTTTTAGGATAATAAAACTATGGCTGTAGAGAAAGAAGAAATCAAGGAACTTAAGGAAGAAATGGCAGAGTATCAAGAAGATATTAAGGAATTGTATCAAATTAAAGCGGAAGCAAAAGGTCAAACAGATATAGAAAACATTAAAATATCAAAAGGTGCTAATAGACTTTTCAAAAAGGTAAATAAAATGATCTCAAAAATGGATGCCGTTTTGTTGGAGCTCGAACAATCCGAGAAAAAAGTTAAACAAAGAATCGAATCGTTGGGTCCTGATGAGAAAAAGGATGCCAAAGATGTTGAAGAATTAGTTAAAATAGATGAGCTGATTGCAGCCATTAAACAAATCCAAAGTGTACCCGATGAACATCGTTTAAAACGCATAGCAGAAATTTTAGGAAAAATTGATGACGATCGAGACGGTGCAATAAAAATAGAGGATGTATTAAAGGTACAAAACAAACTAAAAATTTTTATTAATAAAATCCTACAATATTATCCTACAAATAAGATAATATAATATTGAAAATCTTGTAAATATTATATATAAGCATGATTATACAACTTTATATTATATATTGATATTACATTTATTTATTGATATATTAATCACGTAATATAATTTTTACAGGTTGTAGAATTAATAGGTAAAGAAGATGTTAACTTAAGCAAAGAACAAGTAAATGAATTGATAGAATTAATGGATAAAGAAGAAGTATTAGAAGTAGAGGAACAAATACAAAAATCGTTGGAAAAGGATTCCAAGACTTCTCAACCAGAAGAGAATATAAAAGCTACGCATAAATCTACGGTTCCAGCTACACCAGTAACAACTGAGCCAGGATATGGAAAAGAGGAGTTAGTAGATGATGCTGTCAGAGAATCCAGTAAAACTTATGGAAATCAGAATATTGAAGAGAATAAGCAGAAATCAACTGTCGTTCTTAAAAGTAATTCCAAATCTGATGAGATAAAAAATCCTCCAATTACATCAGGTGTTCAATCAACAGCGAAAAAAGCAGAAGGTTCTAAACAACTGTGATTAGCGCACAATAAAGTATAAATTAGTATATGTAATTATCAGCAATATTTTTACTGAAATGATGTTTGATATGGATCTTTGTTTTATGTATATCTTACATATTCTTTTCCTTAGAAAAATTTGTAATTTCTTCAAATAGACCAATAGTAACATATTTAAAAAGATAAATCTTATATTGATACAAGGCACAAAGATGTCATTATTTAATTGGCCATAATTATTATGTTGTACATAGAAAAAAACATATATTGAATATACATAATATATTAGTCACTTATAATATTTGAATAATATTAAGTATTGTGTAATATTGATTTCTAATTTTTTTTATATGCACACACAAAAACCCGAAGTTTCCCATTGAAGAATGTGATGCATTTAACAGCATCATTTATTCTCTTTTATTCATAATAATGTACTTGTGTTGATCATAAATGCATTGTTAAAATATTTATTCTGTAATTAATTGTCGATGTTATATATTATAATCTTAAAAGGAATGAATAGAATATCGTTAGCTTAAACATTGACAATAAATTACAGATATATTAAAAATGTTTTTTTACTACAATCCTCTGGGTTTTCAGTAAGCCGAGAGGATAAATCATTCCAACTGTCTTCTCAATGCCATTGTATACGTGTTGATACACTGAGCATAAATATCACTAATTCAAAATAATAGTCTTCAACTATATTACTTTGTAAAATTCAATACTATTGTTACAAAGTAATTGGTTGCTCAAAGCAAGATAAATATACAGTAATTCATAATTTTATTTCCATTTATGAAAAACACAGGGAAGCAAAAAACCTTAACATAAAAATATAATATTATTTGTGCTTTGTACTACGTAGAGAATTAAATTTGCAAAAAAAATTCTACCGTTTGCACGGTAATTTTATGTGACAAGATGTTACATCAATTTCGGAGCCCTATATGTACATAAGAGAAGAAATATTTATTGCATATTTGTTACTCTATAATATTAATCGAACGAAGATCATCTAAATGTATTATAAAGAAAGAAGATGAATTCAGAAAGAACATTCAGAGTGATCTATTTCTTTACTTCTGCGCATGTGAAAGTCTAAATGTAAATGTAAGAAAATATATTATTTTTTTAAATTTTTATAGGCTCTTTCAAAAGAAATAAAACTGTGACATTAAGTATCCTACAAAAATGAAGTTTTTATAAAATTATATATATTGTTGCATCATTCTATTTTATTTGTTCTATTTCCTATGTTTCGTTGCTTCTTTGCATTTGCTGCAAAAATAATTAATTTCGAAAAGAGATATTTTAAATTTTGATATATAAATCCAACAATTATAAATAAATATAATATATTGTTATATTACATGCTATGAAAAATCATTTCATAGCTCTGTCATTTTACATATAACATCATAAAATAAAAGTATTTATTTGAAAAATCATTATTGTTGTAAATATTTTTAAAAATATATTTAAAAATATTTTTAATAATAAAGAAATATACAAGTATAATTACATGACAAAATTTAAATTATGTACAATTATTTCATGAATCTTAAATAAAGAATTATTCTTTTTCATGTATTTATTCTACAGGTACAATAAATCCATTATAATAATCAATTTTCGAATATATTGATCAGTTACATTTTTTTTGTTGGTATTTGTTTACATTGGCATTTATTAAGTAAATAATATATTTTACAATAAATAACATTATATGTTGTAGGGAAAATTATTATGTTTAGATCTAATTTTCTTAATGACATTTTGATGTATAAAATAACTAGTTTCAACAAAAATTGTTTTACAAATAAAAATTTATTTTTTATCACTTCGATAAGTAGAATACTTGCTAAAATAAACTAATTAATTACATTTTTCACATATAAAAATAAAATTTCTATTAAGTTTTCAGTTACATATATTTCGTTGTTTGCTAATACATAACATACATAAGTAATTTATTTATTTATAAGACTATTTCATTGAAATGTGAAAATAAGTTATTTAAAAATCATTTATCATAATAATAATATAAAAGATATTTAATATATCATATGTTTTAATAATATTAGAATTTAATATATATCTATAGCTTCTACTTAGAATTGGTTAATTACAAAATCTTTTGGATATAAGTGAATGGATAAATATAATAATGTTAAATAATAAATCACATCGGTATTAAATAAAAACGCGTTTAATGTATGATAAAATAGCAGATCAAACATAAAATTGCAAAGATATAGTGGTCAGAAAATGTGTTGCGCGCTCGTGTGTATGTGTGTGTGTGTGGGTGTGTGTGTGTGTGTGTGTGTGTGTGTGTGTGTGTGTGTGTGTGTGTGTAAATATCTGAATCTAAATGTTGTTATAAAATTCTTCTAAAGGATTTTAAAGTTTGATTGACCTCATTACATTAACACTTAAAAGGCACAATCAACATCAACAGTACAAAAGTATCAAAATTAAATAGACAAATATTTCACTTTTCTTTCATAAGAAAATTACTGTAATATACGCATTCTGTGAATTTTAATGACCATTCTGTAATACAATTCTCAAGTCACTTTTCTCTTCGTTAAAGCTGCATTAAAATTGATTATTTTATCTGCATAAATGCGCCTCATAGAGGTAGAAGTTTTTAAACAAGTGACTTAATTAATTATGTGAATTAATTATACAATCAGTCTCTAATATTACAGTCTAATATGTTAAACATAAAAATTCATTTTTTTTTACATCATGACTTGATATTTCAGATGTGCGAGTAACGATGTACGCTAAATGCTACTATAAAATACTATTATAAAATAAGCCACTGGTAATCTATTACTACATAAATTAGAAATTATAATAAATCAATTTTTGTAACAAAACCTTCTCTTGATTTTATGCTAAAATTTATACTTAAACCTAAATTTTTTATATTTGCACGCAAAATGTGTCCACTTTTACATAATAAAATTTAATATACAACATTGTATACAACAAAGACAAATAATTATTAAAGTATTATAACCGTTATAAAATTCACTCACACGTTCGAGATATCAAACTGCATTATAAAATGCTATGATAAAAATAACTATATAAAATAAAACATAGCAGATATATTAAAACTATGTGAAACACATATATATGTATGCATATAATATATAAACAAATTGCTTACAAATTATAAGTTTTTGTTACTTTACAGTGTTATGACTACTTTGATTGTATCTGAACTTTGATTGTATCTTTCTTCATTATATCAATCAAAATATGCAAAAGAATTCCATTCACATTCTCTATAATTTTAAATGATTTTTTAAACAAATTAAAGAGTGCTGAACTCATTAAAGGTTATAAATAAATAAATGCGAAAGACAGCTAAGAATGCAATTATTTTATTTCAACATGAACGTAATTACATTATTTGCATAATCGAAAAAACAAAACAAATAATCTTCATAGTAATATGTACCGTTTACATTTTCGATCTCCTCAAATATGTTATCGATATCACTTATGTTTCAGCACTCTAAAGACAAGTAATATTGCAAATAATGTTGCATGCATTTCTGTAATTTTATGCTATTATAAATGTTATAAATTTTGTTCAATTTTTTTCAATTCAAATATCATATCTTATATAAATATATTACATAATACATAATATAAACTAGAAAGTAATAAAATGTATTGCTATTAAAATTTTTTAAATAGTTTCGTAGAAAACAGGTATAATGAACCATATTTTTGAAATATATATCAATTACTATATATAATACATATAAATATATTAGAATAGATTGTATAGTATATCTTAAGTTTTAGATATATTTGAATAGCGAAGATTAAAAGCGTCAATTCACTGTAAAGTATCAGAAAACTTTCATTTTTATATAAATACAGTTCTCTTACGCTTAGCTTTCAATTATATAGGAGTTGAACCTTCCATAACATAAGCTACATATTGTTTTATGTTTGTTATAGCAAGATGCAGCACTTTGTTTCCTTATTACGTTCACTCCCATCTCCTTGGTTTTCCTGTGCCTTGCGAGCAGCTATTGCTCTCATTAAATCAAAGAATACCTGCAACGTGAAGTAAATGTCTTTATTTATTTCTATGTAAATTGATTTTTTGAAACATATTATATATTAATGATTGAAAATATATAAAAAAAGAACTATCAATGTAATATTACAAGTAAATTATAA
>NW_017259213.1:1788115-1789296 GCF_001594045.1 Atta colombica | reverse complement strand
AATTGTTATTCTCAAAAATTATTTCATTAATTAACTTTGTGCAAATCAACAAGATATATTTTTTATTTTAACTTACAGCAATAATATATGCCTCAATTCACAGTAAAATATTTTATACTTTTTTCTTTTCTTATAAAATAATTATTAATTATTTATAATACAAAAAATATAGTTCACTTATATGACATATAACAAGACATTGCAACACAATGTAATTAAAAAAAAAAGAAAAAAAAAAGAAAAGCATACATGCTTTGCATAAGCTGTGATAAGCTTTATAGGTAAGTGTATAATTTCACATTTATTTTGTAAATATTAGAACAATTTTTATAATAAATATAGAATTTGGACATCTGAAATACGAATGAAAAGCAGAGTTAAAACAGAGATATGCAATAAAATATCTTTTAAGTAATTAACATTTACTAATATTTTCTTAAAAGGTCATACAATATTAATTTATCTAAACATTTTTATTGCATATTTGTGACATTGAGTATAAAAAGCAGCAAATACACTCTATTGGCATTTCCTATATATTATACACTGATATAAAGTATTAGCGAATTCGATTGGACGCACTAGTGCGCACTGGTATATACTAAAGCCATCGTATATAAATAGATGTAAAGATGTGTTTATGCAATCGAATTCGCTATAAAATTGCCAAGACAGGAAATGCCACCAGTTCTATTAACTCAAAACATAAAATAAAATATGGTGCAAGAAAAAACAGCAAACCTATAGAATAATGCACTTCTTTTTCTTCCTCTTGGTACGGTCTTTACCTCGATTATTGCTTGCTGACTTATCTTCAATTTTGCGTGACCTTATTTCACGCATCAAGTCGAAAAATACCTGCAAATGTGCAATGGATGCTGTCTCAAAGCTTTAAGGCATATAAAATGTGCATTATGAAATAAATATATGTTATATTTTTTATATATGTAAAAGAAGAGAATGAGAATTGTGTGCATATAAGCAATAGCACAATACATGGTGATATAACAATGTATATAAATATAGATTGCAATTAAGCCTATTTAAAAATGCATATTTAAAAATGCATTCGTGCAATCGATTCATATGCGGTACATCACATTGAGGGTGAAAGCAACAAGAAATATATAATATAATACGTAAATCGTACATCTACTATTTTTGATAATTTAATTACATTA
>NW_017259213.1:1771451-1788015 GCF_001594045.1 Atta colombica | reverse complement strand
TATGTATGTATGTATGTATGTATGTATGTATGTATGTATGTATGTATGTATGTATGTATGTATGTATGTATGTATGTATGTATGTATGTATGTATGTATGTATGTATGTATGTATGTATGTATGTATGTATGTATGTATGTATGTATGTATGTATGTAGAATATGCTTAATGAGATAAAGTGTTCTGTAGTAAAACATCTAATTTAACAATACTACCACAAAGCTAATAAAAAAGTTAATCCCACAAGTTTTTTATTTTCTAAAAATGAAATAGAGAAAAAATCATAATCAGAAAGTAATATCACAATTATTTTTTTAAATAAAGACAATATTGATATATAAGAAAAAATTACACATATAAAATATTTATTATATATATGTAGCATTTAATAAAATTAAATAAAAATTATACATAATCAGCATTTTACCTTGTCTACATTTTCTTTTGTTTTAGCACTTGTTTCCACATAAGGAACACCCCATTGTTGAGATCTTGCTTGAGCTTCGGCTAAACTAACCTTTCTTTTTTCTTGTAAATCACTTTTATTTCCCACTAATAAAAATGGAATGTTCTCATCATTTTTTACCCTGAGAATTTGTTCTCTAGAAAAGAAAACAGATTTTTTTCTATTCATGGAATGATCAAATAATACATTTATAATCAGTTAATTGCCATATATTAAAATTTTCTCCAATAACATAAAACTGTGATTAATTTTATCTGACTAGTGACAAATTTTACTGACCTAAATTCCTGTGTAGCTTGAAAGCTATCATCTTCTGTTATCGAAAATACACAAAGAAACCCTTCCCCACTACGAAAGTAATTGTCACGAATCGCTGCATAATCTTCTTGTCCTGCAGTATCTAGGATATCTATTTGTACCTCTTCTCCATCTAATACAACTTTCTTTCTGTAGGAATCAGCTTTTGTAGGTTCATAATCTTCAACAAACTGATTTTAATATTATGATTAAAATTATCAGAAATATCTTTCTAATGTAATAATACTTAAAAATTAAATGCTTAAAGTATAATAACGTTTATCATTAGTAGACATTGGATTTTTATGCAGATATTTTTTGTAGACATACAAAATATACAAATTTGCACAAATATGCACAATATATATAAAAAAATATGTATTTTTTTAAATGCTTTTTTAATAAGAAAAATTTATATTTTGATGTTACTTTCCAAAACTGCTTTCTAAATAAATATGAAGTTGCACAAGAATCCGATATCTAATGATTAAATACTTGGTAAAAATTACATGTTTCTTTGTTAACAATAAACGAGCATTTTTTATGTTTAAAATATATTTAAGTTATTTTGTTTTTTTATTTTACCTCATCATACATGAATTGTAACGTCAGAGCAGACTTTCCAACACCTCCACTTCCAACCATTATGACCTTATGCATTGCTTGGGTAGCTCCTGGTTTCTTCGACATTTTTGAGATAATTACCTTCAATTAAGATAAAGTGGTCACTAAATATATTTTTCATATCTTAAAAATGTACAGTAACTTTGCGCTTGCAATATTCAGACTTTAAACATAAATATAAACATATATATACTTGTGACATTTATTCATATTTATTTATTATTAATTGTATTATTTTTTTACAGAAATCTATATTTCCCATTACTGATGATAACTGTAACAAAACTGTCATTGTGTATATATATCTTCTGCAACTTCTTCAAAATAGGGGTTTCTTTCTGATGGTTATCTTAATTAAAGCAGAGCAGAAGTAACAATAGCAGGATGTGAGAATTACATTGTCAGTGTGAGAAATCTAAGACTAAGTATAGTTTCATACATGTATGTGTTCTCATATGTTTTATATATCATACAAATCTGTGACATATTGTCTATATTTAAAACAGATAATTTAACATATCAGGATATCAATAAAAACAGAAAACTTCTAATATTTGTATTTTGCCTTTAGTTATAAGTTTATTCTAGTATTTGTATATTTCTATGAATTATATTCTATACTTCAGTAATATTTTTCAATAAATATAAACATTCTATATATATAGATAATAATCAAGATATTAACACTATATAAGTAAGAAATATAATAGTTGGTTTTAGTATTATAGCAAGTAATATCACGTAGAAAGAGAAAGAAAAAAATATAATATTTTGGAGACGCTACTGTCAAAAAAAAAGCTACTGTCAAAGAAGTGACAAAATTAAACAGAGAAAAGAAGAATAGGAAACTTACTTAATCAAAATAAATTATACGCCTACCACTCAGCACATGCTGTTCCTCTTCAAGATTCACCGCTATTTTCGCTCACGTGAAATAATCAAACGAGAAATACTTAAAAGACATGTGGAGAAAACGAAAGAAACTAGAAGGATACTTCAAAAGACTTATATATCCTTGTATTGTGACTGTGCTTTAATTTACTCCAGTTCCTTTTCTTTTCGTTATCTCATTCGCGCGAAAGTTTCTGATATACGGACAAATATATTATAAATAATTGCGACGAGACACGTAAGAATCACAGCAATAAATCACCGCGCCTGAATCGTCGCGTTTATCGAACGACACTGGTTGGAACAAGACAGGCCAGAGCCGCCGGAGGTTGTCGCGGAGTGTAATATGAGTAATCGAGAAAGGCGGTGCCGCGCTATCCTCGGAGGATAGCGCGGATGCCGCAAAAGCCGCACGTCGCTGCGTCGTAGCCGTCGGGAATCGTCGAATGTTTCGCGCGAAGATGAGGCTACACCCGCGCGACAAAACCGTTTTGCCTTCTTTTGATAAATACCTCTGAAAATCACGCAAATCGGGAGTGGCTGGTTGTTCCGTGATCTCTTGTAGCCGTCACACGCGTTGGTTTTTACTTTCACGCAATCGAATAGTTCTGACGGTCAAGCGCCGGCGGCGTCTCGATCGCCGTATCATCGCATCTATTCACGTGAACTTAGCTGATATGTCGATCAAATTTCATGGTTTAAAAATATATGTTTAATTGAAACTACAAATGTCTGTTACTTTTTATTGTAATTTCAAAACTCTTCATATATAATATACACATATATAATATACACAAAGCAAATAATTTCACGAAAATCTTATTTATTTATGTCAACTATTACTTATTTATTTATGTCAACTAATTACGCAAATGTAATTAATTATGCATGCAGATATTAAGTGTAAAATGAATTTATGAAATATAAACATTTTTGTAAAAAAATTAATTGTCAATTAAATTCATAGAAATCTAAAAGTTCAAATAAACTGCAATTAACTTAATTAATTCAATTAATTTAATAAGCGATATTATTTAAAGAAAAAATTCTAGTTACAATCCGTTGATGATCCTAATCCATTCATTTTCTACATATTAAATAAGAAAATTAATAATTTTATCTACGTTAACAAAATTACTTAACAAAGATCAACAATTAAATTAATCGAAGTTGATCGAAATTCACAGTCCTAATGTGTGGCGCAACATAGCATTTTTCGAATAAAAATTCATTTTTTCTACATGAATAATACAAATTTCACGTGTAGAAGAGGTGCTTTAATTCAGACTAAATATTCGCGTTATAATTGTCATCGCAATGTTAATTGCTCATCGAATAAAATTGATTCAAAAAACAATCAGAGATGTTTTCGTAATTCAGCATATCAATTTTCGATCAATAATAATAATAAATAATTAAAATAACAATAATAGTGTCTCAAATAATTAACAAATGTGCGAATATTTAGAATAGATCGATTTCTTAATATGCGCATAACTTCACGTCGTCGCATTGAAGTTGGACATCACGCATTACTCATGTAATTATAACTTTTTAATTATCTATTATCAGTATATGTTAATTTGATATGGAAATGAAACAAAACTCTGTTATTTGCTAGAGAAATTTACAGCAGTAGTAATGAATGTTGATATTTAAAATGGAGCATAATTCTTCTCAATTTTCCTAAAAAAACTAGAAATTAACCAGAAAAAACCAGAAATTAATAAACCAGATTAGTTTACTTGGGTTTGTTCGATATTGTTCTCAAATCTGTTCGAATCTGCAGACCCGGCAGACGGATAAAAATAACTCGCACACGGAATAATTATAACCTCTATGATATTCTGTGTGTGTATTTCGTTGAAATTATTAAAAATAATATTTTATTAATAAGAATTGTTTCAGTGATATAATTCAAATTTCTTTCATCTAAACATTGGTATATCGTAATGACTGTATCGTCGAATACTGGTGCTGAAGAAGAAATTGAAGATCCTGTTGAGCGAATGTTAAAGAAAACCGGTTGCATAGAATTACATTATCAAATTCAAGTATGTTTACTTATAACTGGCTAATACTCGTTTTTACAATGTAGATTAATTTTAATCTTAGTTCAATTTACTCTTCGTCTTTTTTTAATTCTTACTAGAAAAAGATGAATTAGTTGAATCAAGATTAAAATTAATCTACATTGATAGAAACGGATATATAAATTTTAATTAAAGTTTAACTGCTTACAATTTCAGTTCTAGAAGAACAATATAAAACTATAAGTTAACTTTAGCTTTAAATATATAAATTAATTTCATTGATGTTTTATTAATTTCATTGATTGTTGTAAAGTAAATGTTTTGATTGTGTTAATAATATTCTTATTTAATAACTAATTTGATGAAATAACTTTCCAGGAGTGTATAGCAGAACATCAGGATTGGAGAAAGTGTCAAAATGAAGTAAAAAAGTTTAAGGAATGCATGGATAAACACACAAAGCAGCAAGAACAAAGACATTAATAATACTTTGATTGAAAAAAATTATAAAAAGATGAGGTCAACGATAAGTAAATATATAAGATCTTTCCTACCTCCTGTTTGGAATGGAGAGAGCTGTAAGATGGTAATAGTGGTTCGATCAGATTTACCTATGGGAAAAGGTAAAACTGCTGCTCAATGTGCTCATGCTGCTTTAGAATGCTGTCGCCAAACCCTCAATAATAAAAAGAAGCAATTAATGTTTGAATCCTGGTTACGATGTGGACAGCCTAAAATTGTTGTTAAAATACCAAACGAGGAAGAGCTGTTGATCTTAGCAGGTAAAGCTGAACGCGCTGGTTTAATTACTGCCATAATAAAAGATGCTGGTATAACACAACTGAAGCCTGGTACAGTAACAGTTGTTGGTATAGGTCCTGGTTTCAATGAAACTATCGATAGTCTTACATCAAGATTAAAATTGTTATAATTTTATATGTTGTATCAAAACATAATTTAATATTATAAATTTATATAATTTCAAAAAAATATTTGATTCAAATTTTTTAATATCAAAATACATCATTCACAATCTAGGATAAATAATTTCATGATGTTAAAAGAATAACATTATATGTGTATATGAAGAATTATTATAATTTTTAAATAAAATTTTAAGAAAAACATTTCTCTGTATAAAATAAAAATTTCAAAATTAAATATAACTATACTTTTAAGATATGTAATTATAATAAGGTTCCTTAAGTTCTATATAGTACTATATAGTGTATGTAATATAAATATATAAGAAGAAAGAAGAAAGAAAGAACTATGTACACATATATAATAAAGAAATAATTTCTGACTGTAATATAAATTGTATTTCTTAATCAAATGTTGCTTTTGTTATTGAAAAGGTCCATATCAATTGCAAATATACAAAAAAGTTAAATCAGGTATATAAAACAATTATTATTATCAAGTTGTACAATACATTACCTAATCTGGCAAAAAGATTAATTAAATAAAGTATCTTTTCTACTTGTTGGACTGTAATGAGACATGATATAACAATTTCATTATACTAAAATATTTGCTATAATACTACCTCCTCTATATATCTACAAAAAACATCTCAAAACACATATTTGAAGACACACAACTTTTGGAAATAAATTGTATATACATATATATACATATTAGACACACTGGCATTCATAGAAGCATAATCTGTATAACATGTCTAAATGTATTTTTCAAAAAAGTAAACTTAACATATATAATTTGAACATAGATAATATTATAAAGAAATAAAAAGTAGATTGTATTAAATTGCTTTGATTGTAGTGGATATTAAAAATATAAATGTATCATAAAGATTTTACCGATCCCATAAAATATACATATATGGATCATTAAAATATTCTCAAGAGATCCCATAAAATATACATATACGGATCATTAAAATATTCTCAAGAGATTATACATACACAATCATATTATCTAAGTTCTTACAAGATTGAGCAATAATAGTACGACATCATATTTCAATTTTCTGTATAAAGTACTTATACTTATTCAACAATGTGCAACTAACATGTAAACTTACTTGAATAAAATCGGAAGAATGTTATATAGGTGCTCTTTCATTTTCCATGTTTGTGTATGTGATCATTATTTGTGTATTTAATAACAAAACTGAATGAATGATGATAGTTTAAATTACATACTTTGAAAGATCAAATCTTTTTTATAAAATTTTGAACAAAATATGAAAATGTTCTCATGTAAAACATACTAAAAATATTGTTTTTTTAAATTAAGCTTCTTTATCCAATTTATAAATCATTTTTTCTTAGTTATTATAGAAGTTCATTAATTAATGGATCCTTTTAATTTCTAATACTTTTTAAAACAAACTTTCAATTTTTTTACTAAAATTCGATTAAAATTAACTGAAAGTTTTGATTGTTTTTTTTAAATCGCTAATTATTCAACTATTGGCTAATATTAAAAATGACAAAAAAATTTATCGTACAATATATCAGATAATTTTGGAACATTATGTAATTCTTGATAAATCTACTATTAATATATATAAATCAGTATGACTTTTATATACAATTATCGCATACACAATTTTTAAACCATTCAACTATTGATAGAATCAAATTTACGAAAGTTATGTAAGTATTTCATTTCTACCATTCTTATTCAAGTGCACATTGTAATATTCTTAGTATAGAGTAGACATGAAATAATTACAAGATAATGAAATTAAA
This sequence comes from Atta colombica, assembly GCF_001594045.1. Lineage (NCBI taxonomy): Eukaryota > Metazoa > Arthropoda > Insecta > Hymenoptera > Formicidae > Atta > Atta colombica. Next base: position 1,780,980 of record NW_017259213.1, on the reverse strand, counting down.
CAATAGCATAAAAAATGTACTTTGTTAAAAGGTTTTTTTACATATACAATATTTTTATAAAATCAATTTTATAAAATCAATTTTTTTATAAAATCAAAATGATGAAAATAAACAAAAATTAACACTAGATAGATATATGAATATGATATGAGTAAGTAAAATATAGTTTAAAAATAAATATTACAAATTATGTATTTATATAAACAAAAATGTGAGTAATAATCATATGAGTAATTGTCTGAATATGTAAGAATATGAACTAATGTTATAAAGGTATATATTTCTTGAATGGATAAAGATACTTAATAATTATGTGTTGTGACTTGTAGATATAAAATTGCTGATATAATTAATACTGTCGATTATTAATTTATATATTAAATTGAAAATTATGTTTGTTCATAGCATATACTCATATCATACTCATTTATTTCTATTGTATCTATTAATTTCTATTAATTTCATATCACATGGCCAAATTTGACAAATTTGATATATCCCTAATTATAGGATGTACACAATATTTCAGTTCTGTAGCACATATTAGAGTACTATTAGATTGACGTTTGGCAAATGTACATCACATCACTTGTAATTAAAAATGTCATCAATTTAATATTTATATTTGCAATGGACGAATATTAAGTAATTATTTTACCGAGTTCCGGCGGTTCTACATAATTATTTAATACATGCGGCGCTTCGTTGAATTCATCAAGTTCATCACCATTATCCGCGCCTTGCGCAAGTAAAAAATATTGTTCACTTCTGGTGGGCCATAATAAATGAGCCATTACACAATAAGCAAAACAGTCTGCCGAATATGTTATACCTATAAATTGACAATGCGTTAAGTACAAAATATAACTGAAGAAAATATAGCTGAAGAAAATTAATTTCAATATTTTACAAACTTTACTCACCTAACAATAGTTTAAACCTCCATAGTGCGCTTATTTGAAGCGCTATAAGTGCTATAATAGGTAAATATATAAACCAAACTAATGACGATGCACCAAAGTGAAGAAGAAAGTTCAATTTTTGAGTATTATGCTCGTATGTCATGGTGTTTCGAAGTTCATATAGAAACCATACCATTATGGCACTTCGGAATAACAATATAAACCATCCTGGCCAAGTTTGATATTCATCTATGTCTTCAATAATATCAACTTCTGTCTGAAAAAATTAATTCATAATAAAAAGAGTTTATACTTATTGCAATTATTTATAAATAAGATATATAAAGAATAGAGAAATAGTTACCATATTCCATACATATAACAAAATGTGCACAACCCCATAACAAAACCATATTGCAAACACCAGTGGTTTCCATGTTAATTCCATTCTTGTTACCGCCCATCCTTTGGCAAGTAAGAGTAACAATAACATAAAGGACGTCTAGAAAAAAAAATAATTTAAAATTAAAGTTTCGTGAAAATAACACCAAAAAGTATTCATAGTAGATACTTATCTTTAAGACCGTCTTAAGCCAATCATAAAGCTGTATTAGCATCTCAAGACATTACTTAAGATGGTCTTAAAATAAGAACCGACTGTGAATATAAATATCGGCATTAGTTTATGACATCTTAAAATTGTACTTAAGACAGTCCTAAATACCAACTGAATACTGATTTATGGATCTTATCGCACGAATAATAAGCAATATTAATGATTCTTTGATGGATTATAATTAAAAAAATCATTATAATAATTATGGCTTCAACATTTTTGTATTAGAATTTTTTAATCTATCAGAATACATTATTAATATATTTGATGGTGTGAAATCCTGTATATACATACATTAAAAACATGAAAAATAAATATACTAAAAAAATATATACATTTTTAAATAAATTTAAAAAGATTAAAAAGTATGGCTACATATTGTATAGAAACGTTAGATTATTACTTGAATTTAATAATATTTGAACAAATTTAATAATATTTGAATAATTCACGAGATGTTTTCCTTACCCGTGAGAGAATATCAAAAATATCACCTGCAACTTCTAATTGCTCATAGCCTATTCCATCTAATGCAAATTTCAATACGTGTATCAAGATTAAACATACTGCCACAAATTCTAATAATAAACTTGCAGTGAACAATCTTGTAACAGGATGCTTTTGCAATCTTACTGCATACAACTGCAGTGGCACCAATATGATGTAACACACAAAAAACAGCAAGTATAGTTCAATGGTATTCTGTCTGTCATATGAGAACTGATAAGTCAGACTGTTTAGGCCACTGACGTTCGGATTGCCGTTTACTAGCCAGATGTCATATTCCAATTCGTCGTGCCTGCTATAATATTCCCATTGGCAAGTTGTTTTGTTCCTATAACACGCCACTAAGCTCATGTACCAAAATCGTGGTTGCCAGAAGTCCTGTATAACATATGTAAACTGATGTCCCTTCACGATATTCCATACAGAATCCTCATCTGGGCATACTTTGTCTCGAGGACATGGGACTCGTCTTCAAAATACAAAGTTAACATTAATTAATCGTACGATATGGGATACTTTCCAGTACAAGAAATACAAATAACAGACATTGATTTCCAGCAAGAGATACAACATAACATAGTGATCATGTTTATTTAACGATGACAAAGAACAAGAACGTAATGATTCACTGTACTATTATGACTATTCAATATGATGCTCATAATGCTCTTGGATTTCTTATTATTCTAACGTCAAATAAGGATAAATAATGCATAAGAATTGTGAATACCTAATGAAATACAGTCTATGTCATCTGTTCCGGCTCTTACCGGAAAACATCAATAATGTAATAGATTGAAACATCAAATATACCTCAGAAAGTCTTGACCCTCCTCGTTGCAATCTGGGTCGTAGGAACTCTTCTTTAAAGTGTTAAACATATAGGCGCATGCTGCACTCTTATCCATCAGTGTGCGATTGCCATAATACTCGAGGAAGTGGCCACGATCGAGTATTGCCAGGGTGATCGGCACATCGAAGTCCGTTCTCGCGGTCACATTGCCAAAAATATAACCATATGAGTCCTTTTGCCGATGACGGTCGGTCTTCTGGAAGCCGAACTTGATGAGGAATCGAAAAAACTCTCGCGTGTTAAACGTGCCGGTGATATGAGTGGAATACGCGTAGTCTGGCCGCAACGACAGGCAAAGCAGCACGCAGAGAACGCGCACCAACTGTCGACCGACAGTCATTTTCCAGGGTAGACCCAGCAGGGTAGACCTCCGCTGATCCCGTCGTTCGCGATCGCGCCTCGTCTCGCCTAACCGCGTCGCGCCTCGTGTCGCGAGTTGTCAAGAGCCGTCGGGTACCCTCAACATCTTCCTGAGCGATATCGCACACTGCTGTTGCACGACGTGCGACGCAGATGCTTCCCCATACCACTCGCAGCCTTCATCGACATCTCATCGAAACGCGATGATATCCTCCCGGGAGCATCTCCGTTCGGACATTGTCGTTGTCGTCGTCGTTGCGTGACGTTGTCGCCTCCGGCGATATTCACCAAGAGATAATTGTCGATTTGTCCTGCACGCAAAAAAAAGATAGCCGTTAATGACACGCCGTGTGTACTCTTACTCTCCCTTAGCACTTTGAACTCGCCTTTTCCTATCGATTTTCCCCACCCAAACAGACCGTTCGCTTCGACTGCTCCAAGGAGAAATTGACGCTTCCTAACATCGTCTGGTGAAAATTTTCTTTGGCGCGTGATTGCTGTAGTTACTTGTTACGCAATAACAGAAGAAAATTTTAGTCCACTCGGTTATTAAACAAACGATATAGCTCAGAAATATCATGAAAATCCTGATACTGATAAAATGCCGGCTACGTGAAAATTCATTACATTCTTTCGAGAGTACGCTAACTTTCGTTAAATCGTTAAAAATAAATGGAAATATAGTACGATAACGAGCATACACTGTCGCGTGCGATTTAATCTATTATTAATGCTAATCGCTATTAATAATAATCGAAGTCTATCTCTAGTTGCGGCGATGCAACTTTTTATTCCCATTTGTAATCAAAAGTTACAAGTATAAGTTACAAGAATGAGTAAATATTTCTTGCAAAATAAGGATGATTTCACTTATATTTGGATTTCTTAAATTTCTTGAAATGTCGACTTTATTTGACAAACATCATCGAAACCGTTTATTTTGATAAATTTGTTTGCGCCATCTTGTGATGAGATATCGTAGCATCTTTTGGCGGGACGCGTTGCGTCTAGAGACGCCATTTATGACGCCCAAGCCGCAAAAGCGCGCCAAAATTGCGTCATACGTGACTCGTAAAAAGGTACGCTAAAGAGCCATGGCAACAGTACATAAAAACCGTAATCAATAAAATGGAGCAGTAGTAAATCTAATTGAACTATGTCGATTTTCTTACTGTTTAATCTATTGTTTCCTTTGTATTTGTGTGCCAACTGCCACGATTTTGAACTACAAGCATTATTCTTACTGACAAAAACTAATTGAATAGAATATTCAAGATTACTTTCTTTGAGTCGACCAAATGTTATTTTTACCATTTAATGAATAAAAAGACCAATCACTCGTTCCATATAGAAAACACTACTTTTAAAAAGAAAAATAGTGAATGTAAAGTTTCTAACGAAGGAATGTTGTTTTTGTAGGTTATAAGTTAGAAATATGAAATTGAAAACGCAGGAAATTTCAACGTAAAACAATTTTTGGCCCTGAAAAGGGCCGATTGATAGAAAGAGGCAATTTAAGCACGCTCTCCACGGATTCTACGAGCCAACTGGATATCTTTGGGCATGATGGTAACCCTCTTGGCATGAATAGCGCAAAGGTTGGTGTCCTCAAACAGACCGACGAGATAGGCTTCGCTCGCCTCCTGAAGAGCCATGACGGCCGAGCTCTGGAAGCGGAGATCGGTTTTGAAGTCCTGAGCGATTTCACGAACCAGTCGCTGGAACGGAAGCTTGCGGATCAGAAGCTCCGTGCTCTTCTGATAACGACGGATCTCACGAAGAGCGACAGTTCCAGGACGATAACGATGAGGCTTCTTCACACCACCAGTTGCGGGAGCACTCTTACGCGCCGCTTTCGTCGCCAACTGCTTACGTGGGGCCTTGCCTCCAGTAGATTTGCGAGCAGTCTGCTTAGTTCTTGCCATCTTCAACGAATTCGATTGTTGTTCGTACTATCCGTGTGCTACGACGAGCTATAACGGTATGTACGTTTGCCGAAAAACGCTTCGCTTATATGGAGTCGCTGGCCCCGCACGTGGGACGCTGATTGGCTGGTGCCATAGTGGTGGGGATGGACGCAGAAGTGGCTGTACAGCCAGCACTGCCAGCAGTGCAACGCTCAGTAGTTCCTGCACGGGAACTCCAAATCCTGATTTTGTTGGCGATATTCCAGCATTTAGAGTATAAGTAACTAAAGTGTTCAGTCTGACGCCTTAAAATATTTGAGTGATATGAATAATAACTAAAGCTTTAAGAAAAAAACTTAAATAAAAATGTTCAGAGCATTTGAGGAGCATTGAAATTAGAAATAAAATTTATCGAAAAAAAACAAGAATATTCGAATTAAAAAATCAGTAATTTATCCGGCCTTGAAAGTTTTTTTACTCAGTTACGTATTTTCTTTGAATATTTGATACCATATTATTGTTCTAAAATTCAGTTTCATCAAAAAGATTTTTGTAAAAAGAACTGTAAACAATCAAAACATAGTACAATGATGATTCGGCGATAGTCATGATATACCTTGAATCAGTTTTAAAGTTATAAACTCATCGTAACAACGCAAAGACATTTCTATTTTGATATTTATATGTTCTTGATTAAGGACAAAAGATTAATTAATACCGAAAGTAGATATTAAATATTTTAATAATAAATATAAAAAAAATAATTCAATCTCTTTTTTCAAGATTTTGATTTAAAAAACAATTTTTCACTACAAAAAATCATCCCCATTACCCTGGCTCTATCATCACAAATCATATTCGTGATAAGTAAAAAGTACTCTTTATTTACTAATATTTTTGTTTAAAAATGAATTTTTTTGCTTCAATCGTTTAGCAGGAAATCGAATTTAAAATGGGAGGTTCAGCTTAATGACAAACTGAACTCCCCTTCCATACTGAAAAAAATACATACAGTAACGCTACAATGAAATTAAATGCATCAGATTTTTTGCTTTTTATTTACTCCAAGATTACAAACAGAATTTGGAATTTAATATTTTTAAAGAAATATCAGTACCTGCGATCGCGCCGCAAGAACCTGCATGGTCCGCGTCGCTCTATTCAAGTTCCTTTTCTGTCTCCACAGAATTATTTATTCATATATATTTCAAAGAAACCGTTGTGTCATGTATTATCGAAAGATAACGAAATCCAACTTTTTTACTAATTGTGAGAAATCGATGAGAAGTAAACGTCTTCTCTCAGCCAATCAGCGCGCTGTACTTAATTCCCTTATACAATGTTCCAAAAATTATTTGCCACATGTATTTGGTGTCAAAATAATTCTGAGACAATATATTATTGAAAAATATTGAAATCCGATTTATTTGCTAACTGTAAAATGTGAAAAATAATTAGTTACTCAATGACGCTCCGCGGCGAGATTTGAGTTTTTTTTCTATCTTCCCAGAATTATTTGGTCACTTGTTTTTGGTGCTAAAATAATCCTGAAACAATGTGCTATCGAAAAATATCAAAACTCGATTTATTTGTTGACTGTAAAATGTGAAAAGTAATTAGTTATTCGAGGACGCTCCGCGGTAAAACTTACCAATTAAGTTGCAAAATAACTGCATAATAAGTCGGATATTTTTTATGATACGTGAAAGAAGAGTTTTAAGAAATTTCGTGACTGTTTAAGGATTGTTTTATTTCTGTGTTCAAGATAATTTCATTTTTTTATGTTTTTCTTCATAAAAACCAAACATCATATGATCATTATAATTCTATATTATAATTCCATCCAAGGAAAAATTAGCACATCAAAATATATAAAGTTAATAAAATTTTGGTAAAACTGCGCAACAGTTAACAATCTTACAAATTTCAATGTTCTTATAACATATTCCCTTCGAAAATGTCAAGAAAATATTATTTTCGCATTACTCAGTAATGAGTTATATAAAGATTACTCTATTAATCATTAATATAAATTTTTTCACAGTCCGCTCGATAAATAACATTTCTTGAAATTTTTAAAGAGATCATGATATCATCTATAAGAATACCATATTTTAGTGACGTTTATGTAAATAAAGAAGTTCTTTAGAGAATATTGAGAGTTATAATAATTGAAACTCTAGTACTAGAGGTCTGTTTTCCGTGACTGAACTTGTGTACACATTTGAAACTTAAATGAGATAGGTACATGTTTGACATTTCGAACGCGAGAAGGAGAGTTCTGATGATGCGATTATTCAGCGGATCCTGCACAAAAAAGTTAGTAATTAAAAAAGAAATTGTTTTATTTTGAATTTAATTAATTTCACTGATAAAAGTAAATATAAGCTGTTGATAGTATTTCGAGTTATATCTACTTTTGATTAATTATTCTGGATTTATTATAATTTTGTAGGATATTAAATCCACAAGAATCACAAAAATCTTAAAAAGGGTAATTTTTTGAACGTGAAACGAAAATAATGTTTAATTATTTCTATTACAAGATTTCTTGCTGATATTATTTGATTAATCAATAATTTTCTGTCAAATAGAAAAGCAATTTTTTTATTTGTATTACTTTTGAAGAAAGGAAACATTGTTATCAGAATCGCCCTAAATACAACAATCAAAATATTTTCACCATCGATCATTGTTAAAAAGTATAAATAAAATTGATAATATAAAAATTAAACTGTTATAATTTGTGTGATTTTTTATTTTTTAATATAAATATCACATTATATTATTTAATATACATTTATATTTATTTTATTTGTTAATATTTTTTTAAATAAACTACGACTGACTATATATATAAAATCTTTTGATTGTTACTCAGAAATAACTTTAGTACATAACTATTAAAATCATTGTTACATAGTTTTACTAAGTCTTATTTATATTGTTACAAAATTATTGTCAATTATGCTTTAATAACTTAAAAACTAATTTAAAATTAGATCAAATGATATATTACAATATGCGAGTAATATTGCATCGCAAAACATTAATCAGATTATTTCTTTTAACATTTATAAACATTTATAAACATTTGTGTAATAATTTATGAAAAACTTTGAAACTTTAAATTACGATATATTAAAGAATTATTATGCTTTTCAACTAATCCTTCTTATTAATTATATTATATTTCAATTTATATACATATATTGAATATGATATATTAATAATTAATTAATAACGAATTAAAAATTAATCTTCTTTGAAAATAGTTGAAAATTAAAACTCTAAGTAATATGATAAATAACAAGACTTTTTTTCTTTTTTTATTTGAACTTGAGGCTCATAACAGATACGATCATTAATATCTATATAACCATAACGAAGTTGCACGGTATAGAAGAAGATATAACAGCAAGGCATGAGAAGCATAACGATGTGTATACATATTTATAATATACGTAAAATATATATATTTATATATCTATATATATAACCTCTTCATCAATATACATAACCTCTTCATCAGCAGATAATGTTTTTTAAATGTTAATTTCTCATTAATTTTATATTTTTGATTCGATTGATAATTTTATGTTTTTTTCAAAATTCATTAATTTAACATTTATTAAATGTTTATTTTACATTATAATTTTTTGTTTGAAATAATAGTTTGAAAAAACATTTTTTAATTAATTTAATTAATTAACATTTATTAAATGTTTTACATGTTTATTTGCAATTAATTTTACATTTTACGTTCGATTCGTTTTTAAAATACCATTTTTTATATGACGTTTATACGATGTTTATTAAATGTTTTTTTTACATTATTCATTTATTTAAAATATCATTAAAAAACCATTTATTTAACGTTAACATTTATTATAAAGATGTAAAAATTTTATTATTTTCTAAAATTCAAATTAATAAAAAATGGATCGGAATGATAAAATAATTATGAAAAAAAAATTAACACAATATAATTGTTAAGTGTATATGAATAATAAGAATTGTACATTGATAGTTGTAAGATATAACAGATAAGGTACGAAACTCCTCATAATCCTGAAATCAGGTTAAAATCCGCTAAATCCGTGAAAAAAAGTAAAATATAATTAAAAATTAGAATTAATTAATAAAGTTGTCTAAGCTTTAAGGACTGATGATAAAAAATAAATTTAAAAAAAGATTTTACATTATTATTTTTTCTAATTTTGTTTAAATAATTTTAATATTAGAAAAACGTTTTTTAACATTAAAAATTTCTTAAAACATTAAAATAAATAAAAATAATCTTATAATGGCTCAATAATAATAAACAATAAATAACAAAAAGGGGCTACAAGCTAGATTTTTATGTATTTCAAATTCTTAGAAT
>NW_017259213.1:1762796-1771351 GCF_001594045.1 Atta colombica | reverse complement strand
ATGTCCTGGTTTACCAATCGCAATTGAGGTATGTGTACAATAATTTTATTTATTAACACATTTTAATATAGTTGTCTATTAAAATAAGGATTGTATATATTAATAATTTTTAATATAACGATTATTTATTCATTATTATTTTAATTTTTATAATCTATTTTATTAATTTGATAACAGAATGTATGCTGAATGTATACATTTTTATTTAATAACTCATTATGTTCAATATTTTTATCATTATTTATTGCGAAGCAACTATTATGAAAGAATAATCGATATTATTATCAGAAAAGCATTGCATTGTACGAAAGATAGATAGAATAACTATCAACTTTTGCATAACTATAAATTGTATAATTTTAACCGTTTTATTAATTTTGTAAAATTTGCGTTTAATTTCTTTGCACTGAGAATGACCTTATAATAAGGTCGAAACGTTCTAAGAATTTGAAATATAAAAATCTGACTTGTACTTTCTTGTTATTTATTGTTTATTAAAATAAATGCTTTTTTAATAAAAAAAATGATTCAATCCATTATTTTTAACATTTTTAAAAATGTTAACATTTTAAAAAATTTTAAACGTTTTTTCAACGTTAAAGAAAGATTTTCCAAACGTTAAATAAAATGTTTTTTAAATGTTAAAAGAATATTTCTTCAATCGCTACAATAAACGTTTTTTTAAAAAAAAGATTTGACTCATTATTTTAGAAATATTGTTTGCTAATTAGGCTAGATAATATTTTCAATATTAATAGTATATCGTAACATGGATTTAGAATAATGTTTAATATTTATTCTATTCAAATTTGATGAACAGAATTATCATTAATCTTATCAGAAAATATCATTTAAATTAAATATTATTTATTACTATCAATGCAAAATTATTAATGCGTAAGAGCAATAAGAAATTCTTCGCAGTAATGTAATATTAGAATTTCTGCTCATATATATTCGTAAAGATGCTCCTAAAAATTTTCTAAAAATTTTTCTAAAAATTTTACCTTTATATTTCTTAACAAAGAAGTAAAACTTCTAATTTAACAAAGATCATCTTGTTATGTTTCTTAAAATTACGTATATCAACAATCTGCATCTCGATAAAAAATTTTTATCGAACTGCAGACCATTAAATGTATATGTAATCTTAGAGATGTAATAATAAGTGATCTTTGTAAAAATACGGAACTGTAAAGATAAATTTTTTAAAAACAGTGAAACCATGTTAAAATAAGTTTCAAACTTTAAAGTAGTTTTTATTTTTTTGTCTGTTATAATATTTCAACGAAATATATTTTTCATCTGAAAATTGTGCAACTTTGAGTGTTTTGAAAGTGTTTTCTATTTTTCGTTGAATTGAAAAACAATAATTGAGCAATAATAATAATTAACATGATTTTTCATAAAATTAAATCTTTTGATAATAAAAATATCATATCGAAAAATATAATTTTTAGCATTTAACATTTTGCAATGCAACATTATTCACATGTATAGTGTCATTTATGTTTGATCTAACTTTGAATCAGTTTTGAATTATTAAAGCATAATTCACAGTGATTTCATCATAATATAAATCAGAATTCTATTAACTTTTGATCAATATATAAATTTTTTGGAGTGTACTCAGCGTCATGATAATTTTCGAATTCTATGAGGAAAAATACATCAGAAAATGTACAGATTTTTAAACGGAAACTTTTGTACTTTTCTTTGTGATAATTTGTTACACAAATAGCTTCCAACATGATATATTGGAATAATTGATAGATGCTATCTCCAATATATATCAGTCTTTGCTTGTTTTTTGTTATTCATGCGTTAACTACTATACAAACAAATCTTACACAATTTTGAAATTGTAATATTATTAAAGTATGTATTACATAGTTAGTGTCAATAAATGTATATGATTATTATCTAAGAAATGTATAAACAGATTTCAGACAAGGATATACATATATATATGTTGTAAAAACATTTTTATTACATTATTCAGATTAGCTTAATATTTTCAGTATGTTTTAAAAAAGTAGATAAATTTCATTAAATGTTTGCTTGCTTACGCCTATGACACTTACGTAAGTGATAGATGACGAGTAGGAATAAAGTGATCTTTTATAATTGTAAGTTTAGTATTCACATCAGATCAACATATCTTATATTTAAAACTATCTTAAATACAATCTTAAGATATCATAAGTCAATTCAGAGACGATCTTGAAATAAGAGCCGATTATAAATACCAATGTATGACTAAATTCAATAATGTGTATGTTGAAATAACTTGGTAGTGAATTTCTGATCATTTTACTGATCATTTTCGTGAATATTTATGAGTATTTACGAATAAGTATCCGATAAGATCTTCTATTGACTTAACAAGAAATTTAATAAAAAAGACCTTTGTCCTGTAGCTGCTTAATTATATATTGTAATAATTTCTATATATATAGATAATACATGTGTATCCGCGTATTACGTCTTTACTGATAGCTACGTCATACATATATTATTTAAACGCCATTATATATTCTACTTTATCGCATAGCGAGATTCGACGTTAGTCTTCAGCGAGCACGAGTCGCGTGTATAGATATTGATTAACATCGCGCTTCACGAATATTCAGTATCCATATTTTTCCGATTTTTCTTTTAAAAAGTCATATGCTAATTATGTATTCATCTACACTCCGTTCCGCTCTATACCGCACACAACAGAAACTGACTACAACATGCCAATTACATTTATATGAATCGCGTCTTCAACACTGCACAAGTCCACTGACACAGTTTACAGACGATGAACTTATGACGAAGGAAATGGTCGCTAAACTGGCCAAGCAGGAGATCGCTCCGCTCGTACGAAAGATGGAAAGGGAAGGAAAGATAGACGACAGCGTGTTTCAAAAGCTATTCAAGAACGGCCTGATGGGTATCCAAATCCCGACAGAATACGGTGGAACGGGAAGCAACTTTATGAGCACGATTGTAACCATTGAGGAAATCTCCAAAGTCGACGCGGCAGTATCCGGATGTGTCGATATTCATAACACTTTGGTAAATTCACTTATTCTTAAGGTTGGATCTGAAGAACAAAAGCAAAGATATCTACCTAGATTAGCCCGGGATTCCATAAGCAGTTTCTGTCTATCAGAATCTGGTTCGGGATCGGATGCTTTCTCTTTGAAAACTGAAGCAAAGAAAGATGGAGACGAATACGTGATCAACGGTACAAAAATGTGGATATCGAATTCGGACGTAGCGCAGATTTTCATAGTTTTCGCCAACGCGGATCCTGCCGCCGGTTATCGTGGCATCACGACCTTCCTTGTGGACCGTGATACACCAGGTCTGAAGGTGGGCAAGTGTGAGGACAAGATGGGTCTTAAAGCATCAGGCACTGCCATGGTACATTTCGACAACGTTAGGATACCCAAAGACAATCTATTGGGAAAGTTCGGACATGGATATAAGTACGCAGCTGGATTTCTGAACGAAGGTAGAATCGGTATTGGTGCGCAGATGATTGGCATAGCGCAAGGATGTTTAGACGCGACTATACCGTATACATTGGAAAGAAAACAATTTGGACAGGAAATTTTCTCCTTCCAAAGCCTGCAGCATCAAATAGCTCAGGCGGTAACGGAATTGGAATGCGCCAGATTGCTCGTTTACAACGCGGCGAGATTGGTGGAAACTAAAAAGGACATCATGAAGGAAGCGGCTATGGCGAAATTTTTCGCATCCGAAACCGCATGTCGTATCACTGCAAAGTGCATAGATTTTATGGGAGGTGTCGGCTTTACTACTGATTTTCCTCAAGAAAAATATTATAGAGATGTAAAAATTGGTACTATTTACGAGGGTACAAGCAATATGCAGTTATCGACGATTGCGAAATGTATTCGTAAGGAATATTCATAAATGATGATTAAAAAAATAGTTCGATTATTCCTAAAATTATGATTATTTCTTTACTTATGTATTTATTTCGAGGCCGATAATCGACACGTAGTTTGTGCAAATGAAAATTATAAAAATTATGCAGATCTACTTTGTTCAAATCAAATAATTTTCTTCATTTATTCATGTTTATAATATATCCATCGATTTTACTTATTAAAATTTATTAAACATATTACGTGTATTCTATGTTTTTTGAGAATTTTTTTATATAGCATGTGTATGTAATTAAAAACATTTTTATAGTTTTATATGCTATCTAAATTAGAAATAAACGTGTAACAGTGTAACAAATAAATCTTTTAAATATTTTTTATTAAATTGTTTAAATAATTTTTAATATTGTGTGTATATATGTATAACCTTATAAGAAAATAATTTTGTACAAGTGCGAATGGTTAAATTTAGGGATGTAGTTTTATATAAAATAATAAATTCAAAAGATAATATAAAATTTAAAAAATATAAAATATTAAAAATAACAATTAATTAATTAAAACACGATACTTTGTGAATATCGAGAAGAGCCAAAAATATGTCCAAGCAGAACAAAAAGACATTAAAATAGCTTAACAGTGCATAATATATTTATACTTTACGAATTTACTCTAGAAAATAAAGAAACTGACAAATAATAGAAGCAATCTTTTTAAATATATCCATTTTTTTATTCCACTCCTTATCATAAATATCCTATATACATATGATTATACCAATATTTATATGAGATATTTATCATGATATTCTATATTACATCAATATTTATTTATATTAATATCAATATTTTCTATATATATAAAATACAAACGCTATATTAGTTTATCAAAACTCTAAAACGATAAAATTCTAACAGATATTCTAAAGAAATAATATTCTGAATGTTCTAACATTTGAAATTAATACAATATTACTGAATGCATAAGAATACAATGATGAATTAATTATATTTTTATATGCAAACTTCTTATTATTTACATTTCTTTATGTTAATAAAGAAATATGTAAATAATAAATAGATGAATGAAATAATAAATAGATTATCCCAAATCCAATTTACATATTTTCTTTATATTAATAAATTAATATGTAAATAAAGAATACGTACATAATATGTATATAAAGGAATGTGTAAATTGGAGTTGGGATAATCTATTCATTATTTCATTTATAAAATATTTTGCAGTTTCAAATAGTTAAAAAACTAATTATCGTATTGCTATATTGCCCTGTCGATACAAAGTATATCTCACACAGGTATACAAAATGATATTAATCTTTTTGCTTTACTGAATATTAACAAGTATATTTGGGGAAATTATCTAGTAATAATAAAATTTCAATATTCTTAATAACTTTGATGTATTACTATCGCTACTAACGTCACTAACTTGTACTAATATTATATGAATGAAGTTCATCATACGTGACCATAACTGATTTTAAAAAAGTAAGAAGTTATTCAAGAATTTAGAATTATCGTTATTTTAAAAGTATGTATATTGAATTTCTACTTTATTAATAAATATTGTTATTTAAAAAAATTGATTAACAGGGATATATTATTGAATCGATTTTTCTTATGTTCTCGGATAAAATGCATTACGTAGCTGTGTCGTAAAGTACGCGATATTCGCTCGTCAATTTTGTAGATAAGAATTCTAGGATTAATTTTATGAGTAATTTAGTATTTATTATAAATTACAGAACGGATAATGAGAAAAATTATAAATCGTTAGATTGATTTGCATTATATACCATTAAACCAAGAAGTAACAAGGCCATTTTGCCTCGTGTACCTTATACGTGCGCGTATCCCGAGAGGCCGTGAATTAAGCTTCTTATTTTCGAGAAACGAGTCGTTATCGGGTGGAAATGATTAATCGAGATAATAGGCCCGTTCCGTCGGCACATTTTTCTAGAGGAACAACATCGAAAATTTTAAAGGAAAAGTTCAATTTTTATGTTTTTCCATAGGCTACGCTATCGACGTGAAAATACGTGAGCGTCGAAATTTCATCGTGGACGTAAGCCGGTAATCGCGGAAACATTTAATGAAGATGAAAATGTAACCGCATACACGTGGCTATGTGTTAATTTGCTTCGTGTATTTCTACTGATTTTAATTTTATAGAAATAACGCCGCAAAGTTGAAGTATGTTTACCGCTCCATCACTTTCCGCGAAACTAACGAGTCGACATATTGGGCAGGTCTCTCTCCGTGGTCCGTGCGCTGAATACTACAGCGCGTCGTTAGCGCCTTCATTTCAACAATCTGACTATTCTGCATTTTGTGGGATATTAAGGTATTCTGTGGGACGATTGTTTTTGAATATAAAACGTACTTTCAGAAGATGGAGGATAAAGTCAGTGGAAACACAGCTGTCGAGGCCGCCGAGAGCAATGCCGGAGTCACTAAAAAGGCTAGCAAGAGTAAGGTTAAGTCACAGCAGAAGAAAATATCGTCGCGGCCACCAACTTCTGAGATGGTGACAGCAGCTATCAAAGAGTTGAAAGATCGCAAAGGCTCATCCTTCCAGGCAATCAAGAAGTATATAGTGTCAACGTACAAGGTGGACGGCGAGAAAGTTGCTCCATTTATCAAGCGATATCTGAAATCCGCCGTTACTGCGGGTGCTGTTGTGCAAACCAAAGGTAAAGGCGCCACCGGCTCTTTCAAACTGTCGACAGACAAGCCTAAGCCCACCAAGTCCAAGGGTAAAGCACAACGTGCCTTAGGTAATTCGTACGTATGGAAAGCTGATACGAAGAAGGATGCGCAGACAGAAAAAGCTCCACGGAAACCAACTGCCGCAAAGAAAACTACTACCGCTAAGAAAGCTGCGACGAGTCCAGCGAAGAAACCAGCTCAGAAGGCTGTCGCGAAGACTGCCGGAAAGAAGGGCAAAGCTACCACGGAGTGGTTACCAATCGAAGGCAAAGAAGGCAAGTCACCATCGAAAGCAAAGAAGACTGTGAAAGCACCTGCAGCAAAGACCAAGACACCTAAACCGAAGAAAGCCACAGGGAAAGCTGTGAAGGCCGCAGCAAAGAAATAATTGTTCTGTGATGGATACACTCGCTGCAGACATAAATGGCCCTTTTCAGGGCCCAAATTATTTCTAACGAGGAATAACTCGAATGCTCGCAATTTATATTTTTGTTTTATTTCTTATCCTATAATAAAATTATTTCAGTATTTTAAATATTTTAATTAACGTAACGAACGTATAATAGTAAAATTATTTATGAAAACTAAATCATACAGATACGTCATAATTAACACATTTCATGTTGAAGAACTTTGTACATTTATTATTTTATATATTTCATGTTAGGAAGAATTTTGCATATTTTTCAGAAGCATTCTTTCTCTTTTTAATTGTAACTTTAATATATTTAGCTTGATTTTTTCTTGTTCCATTCTGATTTTGCTCTCTTCTTCTTCTCTATTGAGCTGAGCGCGAAGAAGTTTTAATTTTAATATGTTTTCTCGCCTTTTGAATTCAATATCATTATTAACGTTATTAGAGATTCCATTGTTAGCTTTTTGATCATTGCTAGAAGAGATTTTCTGTTTTTCATGTACGAATTCGGCAACATCGAAAGATGATTTTCTGGATATATTTGTAACATTTGTTGAATTTGCCGGGACACTTGTACTTTGCACACGAATGTTGTCAATTCTGAAAAGAGATGTAATTTTATTTTATCGATTTATTTCTATTTACTAATTTTCATATATTGAAATTACTATATACATATATAAACATCATCTAAAATGAAATAATGAACATGAGATAAAATTGAGATTCTTACAATAAAAAAATTTAATTTTTATTATTATAATCTGTTAAAGAAATTTACAGAATCACACATTACGTTCCAAATTTATATTTAATACCTCGTTTCCTCGCATGTCTTTGGTAAATCTTCATCAGTCTGTTCCATTTTTATCTAATAAAAGAGAATTAAAATATGAATAAAAGAATGAAAAATTCAAATATTTTTTCGCAATATGCAATGATTACCTTCAAATTATCTAATATTTCATTTGTATATTCCATAGGTTTCTCAGTGAATTGAAGTGGGTGAGAAACATAAGAGCCACTAAAATTAAATAATTTATATAATTAACTGTATATTTATATTCATGTAATTTTATCTTTTATTGTTTTGCTGTTTGTAAGGAATTATTCTTTAAATTATATACATAAATTAATTTTGAATTCTCTGTCAAATAAAATTCTAAAAATTTTATAATTTATTGATATAAAATAAAAGCTTAATAGATTTTTATATTGATATTATAATAGAGATTTATTGAAATAAATTCTATTTTATTCTATTGAATATAGTGTAATATTATGAGCAAGATATAGAAAATTTAGACATAGAAAAATAATGTGACGTATGTACCTGTTTGTGTCAAAAGAATGTGATACATTAGATAATTCATCATACTCGTTCGTAACATGCTAAACATAAAAAATATATGAATATCTACATTTGTAAGTATGTAAATAGTAATTATTTATTATATATTTTTTGTTTATACATTTATATGTCATTAGATTTATATATATTTA
>NW_017259213.1:1753107-1762661 GCF_001594045.1 Atta colombica | reverse complement strand
ATATAAAATTTTTAATTATTATTTATATTAAAATTATATCAAAGTTTAGATTTCTTTATATCATACATTACAAAAAAAACATTTTCTTCATTATACTACGATTTATAGAAAAATTAAATATATCTTGATATACACATTTTTTCAATTTTGTTTTTAGAAAAAAAACTACGATGCCCTCGCGCGTTCCTATTTCACTTACATTATTTTCGGATTCATTTGAAAAATTACTCTCATCATCCTCAAATTCTTGGGAGCATACATTATATATCATATAATCAAATTCCGTTGGTGACATACTCGCTGGTACACTGTCGCCCCATTTTTGTAAAGCAGTGATGTTCTTTTTGGCAAACCACTTCCATCTTTGATATGCATGTCGCACTTCCTTCCAATCTCTTACGACCCCGAACGCCTTCAGTTTTTCGGTTAACTCCCGCCATTTGTCGCGCTTTTTCAAGTACACTTCCGAAGTGTTGCTCTTGTTCTCCAAGATTTTTAGATGCTCATTCACAAATCGAACAACGAATTCCTTCTCCTCTCGTGAAAAGTTTTCATTCCTTGTTTTTCTGATCATTGAGAATAAAAATGGCGGTCAGTCAATATTAATAAAATAACCAAGAAGTATAAACCTCTCTTTGTCTTTCAATTGTGTTCACGTATCCGCGTATTCAAGCGTTCAGAACCGATCGCTCGCTTCAGAGAGCTTTCTCTTTATCTGCAGCAGTGGAAGCTACTATAATACTGACTGTATTATAGGGCAAGAGCCGAGAGCACAGACTTTTGCATAACGTGTAAGAAAATCAACCAATCAGAGTCCTTTCTTTCATGGAAAGGAAGAACCCTCAGGCTAGTATTCATAGTCGGTTCTTATATTTAAGACCGTCTTAAATAGTCTTAAGATGTTATAAGCCAATCACAAAGCAGTATTAGCAGGGCCGCATTAATCCGTTTTGCGTCCAGGGGCTGATATTTCAAGCAACTTTCTACAAAATATCATGTTACCAGAGTAAAATTTTTTTCGAAAGTTATATTAAATTAATTAAAAAGTTGATTTTCTCGAGATCTTGTCCTTGAAAAAAATTTCTTTTATTTGAAATATAAAGAAAACAAAATTACAAAAATTAAAATATGTTAGTTATAATTAAAATGATCTTTTTCTACATTTTAATGTAGAAAATTCATCGATATCATCGTAATTTGAGCTCGTGACAATGAATTCGATATGAAGAACAGAAAACAAATTTAATATTTCTTTATTATGGGTCGTGTTTCATTATATTCTCTCGTCTATCTATAGTGACTTAAAATTACCCATATCAATATCTTAAATTTAAAAAAAATCTTTCTAAAATTTGCTACCCTAAGCACTTGATCTATGCTTTAATACGGCACTGCGTATGAGTATCTTAAAATATTATTTAAGACTGTCTTAAAATAAGAACAGACTATAAATATCGACCGGATTGTTGATTCTCTTATATCTTATGCAAAAGGCTCCGCCCAACAATGAGCGAGCAATTCGACTGTCACATTTATCGTTAACGTTAAACATAAAAATATTAATATGAATGAAACTGTTAAATTGACAAATATCGGCTCGAAGATGCACGTGTATACATTTCAATATTTTGTGGAGATAGATGCATTAATGTAGATTAATATTGTTACCATATATAACATTATATTATATTATGTTTGTAGAAATCGCTTCATAACAATATTTAAATAACATTAATTTCAAACGCGATTTACTACATAAAATTGAATCAGAATAAAGGAAAAAAGATTCCTTATTTCTTAAGTGCTTTAATTTTTAATATTGCCAACAAAAATTGAATGTTTAGTATAAATGTTCTCTTCGATTTTTTTGTAATATTAATTTGTGATCTTAGAACATAGAATAAATTCAGGAAGAAAACTGTCACCTAGTTCCGTTTTTTTTAGTATAAATTTTGATATCAGTTAATGATAAATTAACAAATCTGTTTTAATTAATAATTTAAATTATTTTCTTATACAAATTAAGTAAAAAATAGTTTGCGATTCAAAGTTTATACTTTTATGTGAACAAACATCAAAATCTTCTGAAACTAGAAAAAAAAACGGAATTTGCAATAATTATTCTCTTCGAAATGTTAGAATATATTCCACGTTTGAAAACACATGAATTCACAGAAAAATCGAAGAACACTATATTAAACATTCACTAAAATTTGGAGAACACATATATCTATATATACATATATGTAGTGATCTTTAATTATTTTCAAGGTAGGTGTGTAGTACAGATATGCTTTAAGAGAAAATTCCGACGTATAAAAAATTGTTGGCCCTGAAAAGGGCCGTTGTGACTTGATTTTGAGAAGTGATAAAGCGAATTAACCACCGAAACCATAAAGAGTTCTTCCTTGGCGTTTCAGAGCGTAAACCACATCCATAGCTGTTACAGTCTTCCTCTTGGCGTGTTCGGTATAGGTCACAGCATCACGAATGA
Organism: Atta colombica; assembly: GCF_001594045.1. NCBI lineage: Eukaryota > Metazoa > Arthropoda > Insecta > Hymenoptera > Formicidae > Atta > Atta colombica. The sequence continues at coordinate 1,760,167 of NW_017259213.1, read as the reverse complement.
CGTTTTCCAGAAAGACTTTCAGGACACCTCTGGTCTCTTCATAGATCAAGCCAGAAATACGCTTGACACCGCCACGTCTAGCCAATCGACGAATGGCTGGCTTGGTGATACCTTGAATGTTATCACGTAAGACCTTCCTATGGCGCTTCGCTCCTCCTTTTCCCAATCCTTTTCCTCCCTTACCACGACCAGTCATTTCGAACTATATTCGAACTATATACGATCAACGATGATAACTCCGTGAGAACTCGACGGAAAGTGTTGCCGTAGCCTCTTTTGGCCGTGCTTTATATAAGTGAGAGGCAGCACGTCGTATCCCCTCTCCTATTCCAATAGCCAATCAGCGCCGTAGTAGAATAGTAGCGTAACCGTAACACTGAAACCGTGCGAGAGAAATGTAACTTTTTCTTTTTTTTTTTTTTGAAAGTATTATTTGATTGCAAAGATTAATTTTAAAAAGTTCTTTATCTGTATTACTTATTAAAAATGTACATTAATTACTAAGTTTTTAAAATATGGAAAAATAATGTTTATAATGTCAGCAATATGACTTACTAATTCATATTGAATTGACATTTTTCTAAATTCTGATGTCATCGATATTAATATTATAATTGCATTTTAAACAATTTTATTGTATTTAGCTATATCTATCATAGCCTCAATAATTTAAAATTATATGCATTACATTGTATCTCGTCTTTCTAAGTCATAAATAAGTATTTGCATTCAAAATAAACCATTTAATCACATTTGTTGATTTTTATTTGATTGAAGAATATTTTCTTGTTTTTATATAATTTATTGTGTCAATGTATAAAAATAATTTATGAAATACAATGTAATTTAAAGCAGAACGAAAATTATGTTCAAATATAAATTCGAAAAATATGAAAAAAATAATTCTTATTTATTTTTTTAAACTTTTCTAAAAACAAATTAAATTTTTTATTTATAGATACGCAAACTTTTCAAATAAAATTTCAGACGTCATTTGAAAATTTTATTTTATTTTAGCTTTATAATCAATCTTTTCTCAAATTAAAAAAGAAAAAAAAATATATATATATTATATATAATAAATTATGAAGAAAAATAAATATTTCAGTTTCTCTTACAAGTAAACAATATTGATGATTAATTATTTGTTTGTTTTTTTCAGATATAAATTTCTAAAATTTGTAAGAATTAAAATGAGTTTAGAAAATTTTTTTATACCGAATTCAAATGTATTTATATAGAAAAATATTACATAAAAATTATAAAGATGAAGATATTTTTCGCGGGATAAAAATGTATCAAAGGAATTATGAGATGTCCTAACGAAAAAAAATTTTTTTTAAGAAGGGCTGATGACATCATGATTGATAATTACATTTTTAACAGGAAAAGATTAATTGCAAAATCTATGTTCTTTTTTAACATTTCTATATGTGAACGACATATATTCATATTCATTACAACTTATCTTTTAACGCACGTACAATGTCTTTATATATTGAGATGTCTGAAAAGTTCGTGCCGATTTTGAAGGAAAATTGAAACGCAGAAGATTTAAATTTTTAATTTCATTTATTAAATTTAAATCTTTTGCGGCACGAACTTTCCAGACAACCCAAATTAGTGTACTGATATTATCATACTAATTGTAATTCAATCCAAACGTACGCATCCAGTTTTTTTCAGTGTAATCTTCAAAGAGTGTGACAATCACTTTACTTAGGCATACACTTTATGCAAAGAAGGTTTCACATGAATTTATAAATAGTATACATTTACTTTTTAAATGTTATAATGCAAAGAAAGTTCCACATGAGTTTATAAATAGTATATGTTTACTTTTTAAATGCCATGAAAATTATTTTGTTAACAACTTTTGAATAAATAGTGACCATACATTAAAACTTTTAAAAATTTCTCATTACAACTTTAACAATTACGTATATCAAAGTCGAAATTATCGGAATTTGTCATCTAAGGTGAAGATTTATTACTAATATTGCATTTTAATTCTAAATATCTCAGAAACTACATCTAGTTATTAAGGCAAAGTGACTTAAAGTGACTTATATTTGACAACAACTTAAAATTAAGATCTTCGAAAATGTCCCTTAATCTAAATAATTATAAATTTATCTTCTCAAATTTAACATTGAAACAGTAAAAGAAGTATTTTTGCAAATAAAGTATATTATTATTTTCCGTCAACAAATTTTACTAAATTACTGGCAATAAAAAGTAAGTGAGATAAGAAGGAACATCAAACTTGAAATGTTCTATTTATAAAGAATAATGTTCATTGTAATTCATATGAAAATTCACAAGTATTTTATCAAAAGCTTTAAGAGATTAGCATAATGTAAATTTACATTTATTGCAAATTTAAAAGAAATCGAAGTGTATCCAGTTAAATAGATTTATTATATAAAATCGATCTACGGTTAGCACAAGATTATAAACTTCAGAATATGTATGTTTTTTAATAAAATAAAAACTAATAAGAATACAATAAGAAAGAAATCGTATATAATAAAAAATATCTTTCTCTAAAATGTCATTAATGTACATAATATTATCATTTATAATTAAATTTATACAGAATGAATGAAAAAAAACTATTCAACATTTATATAATACTTAGTACATACCGTACTGAATAAAAAGTCTTAGTGAATATAAATCGAAAACTCAACCATTTCTGAGATATAAACATTTTTGTATGTAGCATTATGAATGACTTACTGGCTTCTACGTGTTGCGTGTGATGTTTACACCTCAGTGTTTATAAACTACATTCTGTATGTCCTCATTCAACTTCCATACACATTTCATAACAGAAGATTTCACTAACTGTGGAATATTTTCTAAATATAGCAAGTAATTCATTCATGATGCTACATACAAAAATATTCATATTTCAGAAACAGTTGAGCTTTCATCTTGTTGTTCACTAAAGTTTTTTTACTCTTGTCAGTATAATGTGTAGTCAGTATTATATGTCTCCATATAAATGCTAAATATTTTTTTAATATTTGAATTTCAAAAAAATTGTAACTACAACTTGTCTTCTTAAATAAAACACATTTTTAGAAATAAAAGTATCTTATTATCTTTTATTATCAAGTTTGTTAATAAATCATCAGCGACAGTAAGCGCAATAAGAATTATTAAATTAGAAACGCTCTGTTTGTAGAGACATCATTCATTACAATTAGTTAAAGTATATATTTTATCGAAGAAACTTAGCATTTTAATATACAAAATAAAATTGTGATGATCATTGGAGCTAGCGGATTAGGCTACAAGTACGCTGAAATACTGTTACATAATAGTGCAAAAAGTGCCGTAATTGATGCCAACATCAAACAGCCAGAATGCGGTAATTACTTTGGAAAACGAATTTGAGAGGAGTCGTGCTGTCTTCCTTGCTTGTGACAAAAACTGATAATTTGGAGACGTTGAAAAAAATTGTCGATGCATTCAAAGGACAAAGGACTATTCTTATCAATAATACTAGTATATTGAATGATAAATATTGAGAGGAAATGGTCGATCTCAATGTTAAGGCATTAATTCGTAACTCTATGTTGGCATTTGATTACATAGGGAAGCATAAAGGCGGTAATGGTGGTAATAGTTAATATTGCATTCATAGTTGCATTATATCCATTTTATATATGCCAATGTATTGCGCTTCAAAATTGGCTGTTTTGAGATCAGTCAGTCTTTAGCAGTATGTACGACATAACTAGAATGCGAGTTGTTATCATGTGCTTGTAACAACGTTGGCAACAGATATCAACAATAAGATCTATGATCCGTACTATGATAGGTAATACTAACGATGAAGCGAAAAAATATCCGATATAAACAATCGATAATGTGGCACTTGCAATACTAGATTTTATTCGGAAGGATAAAAATGGAGCGGTTTGTGTCAACAAAAATGGTCAACCGCCATTCGCCGTGAATTTTATTCAAAACGATCTTTGTCTGTATAAATTAATATTTGATAACTTATGTTGTTTTGACCAATTTACATAACATTTATCAAATTAATTATAAATTCATGTCTTTTTGAAATAAAAAGTTACATTATGATTAAGTTGATTGTATATCTATGAGATAATGAATATTAACAATGTTCTCACACTTTCTGCCTTGAAATTTAATTCTAAGATCTTAAGGATCATATATAAACAAATTAATAAGAAAATCAAGGAAGGTATAGTTTATAAAATGACACGTACTGTAAGTAGGAATACCAGAAATACGTTTTACGTCGTAAAATATTTAGTTATTAAATGAAATATTTATAAAATTATATAAAATAAAAATTATCGATAAAAATGATATTTTAATATTTTATTTTATATTAAAATTATCTATATTTAATGTATAGAAAAACTGCATTGCCTTTTCCGCTCCCGGATTATCATCTTTTAAGATGTTAACATATAGTATATACTCGTATAGTATATACTCTTTTTTATGAATCCTAGTTGTAAAGATATGATTTTTTAAAATATGGCATCAATTCGTCTTTCACCAGTTTAATTAAACATTTTTTTTTTATTTAAGCAGGAAATTTTGCAAATCTGATGTTATATTTGTAATCTGCGACTTCCAAAAATTTCTATTTTTTGCATGAAATTTTATTTTTTATATATCATTGTTTTACTTAGAGATAATAAAACGGTGAAAATTACTCTTAAAACCATAATTTATAAATAAAATGTTAAGACATAAGTGAAATATTTCTAGCCTTTTTATGTTAAATTAGAATAAAAACATGAAGTGTTCAATCAAACAGGACATGGGCTAGATTTATAGCGATACAAAGTTTACATTTCTTTTTATTTAATTGTATATTTTCTTTTTCAATAATTTTTCAATAAATTTTTTATTTAGTTTTATGAACTTAATTTGCGATAGTGAGGGATGAAATCGAATACGAGTCCAACGCATATGAAAAGGCTTTTGTGCAGTATTTCAAATCCAGTGTAGTTCACGACATAATTGATATATTCTAGATTGTTCATTGTGATTAATTTCAAGATCACAAATAGTGTTATTCATTTTGGAATGATTATACTTCGTGCATTTTAGAATTGTTTCCATATAACCTATTATTTATAGTATAATAATCAAGAATAAATGGATATTGAAAGAAAATACAAATATTTTCAACATAATTTATATTGACTAGTTGAAAGTGTATAAAAATTAAAGAAAATATAATAAAGGTAATGGTAAAATTGCAAATGAGATATTCTTCGTATGAAAAAATTAGTGGCCCTAAAAAGGGCCGTTTGGAATTGCTGCAGTTAAGCTTTCTTCTCAGTTTTCTTTGGCAGTAAGACTGCTTGAATGTTCGGCAGCACGCCACCCTGAGCTATAGTAACACCAGAGAGCAGCTTATTCAATTCCTCGTCATTGCGAATGGCCAGTTGGAGATGTCTAGGAATGATTCTGGTCTTCTTGTTGTCGCGAGCGGCATTTCCCGCTAATTCCAGTACTTCAGCAGCAAGGTATTCCATCACTGCAGCTAGGTAGACCGGAGCACCAGCGCCGACGCGCTCGGCATAATTTCCTTTTCGCAAAAGTCTGTGAATACGACCAACGGGGAACTGAAGTCCAGCACGATTAGAGCGAGACTTCGCCTTTCCCTTAGCTTTTCCACCTTTGCCACGGCCTGACATAGTTGCAGTTGGTGAAGAACGAGAGATCAAGGCGTTACGAATCGTACGACGTTTCCACTCGGAGTGTTGCTTTAGCTGATTCTCGACGAGTATTTATACTGTATTGCGATGGTTACGCGCGCCCAATCGGATGTCGAGCGCGTGATGATTGGTTGGGTCGTATAACGCGATTGGTGCGCCATCACTGTCGCTTTACTGTATATATACAGCACACTGGGCCATGGCCGCCACTTTTCGAAGTTCCGTCTCAGCAATCGCTTGTACGGCGCTATACGAAGACTTGAATCATGCCACCGAAAGCGAGCGGCAAAGCGGTGAAGAAGGCTGGAAAAGCTCAGAAGAACATCAGTAAAACCGATAAGAAGAAAAAAAGGAAGAGGAAGGAGAGCTATGCTATTTACATCTATAAAGTGTTGAAGCAAGTTCATCCGGACACTGGAATCTCTAGCAAAGCTATGAGCATAATGAATAGCTTTGTCAACGATGTCTTTGAGCGTATCGCTGCTGAAGCATCGCGTTTGGCTCATTATAACAAACGCTCAACTATCACCTCTCGAGAGATTCAAACTGCTGTCAGGCTTTTGCTGCCCGGAGAATTGGCGAAGCACGCCGTGAGTGAAGGCACCAAAGCTGTCACCAAGTACACCAGCTCCAAGTAAATTGTTGCTCTCAAGATAAACGGCCCTTTTTAGGGCCACAAATTTATTTATACGTTGATTTTTTCTGGTTCGAGTTTTTTTTTTATTATTCCTTAAATTCTCAGATCATTAATTACTTTATTGCAGTTTTTAAATTATAATCGATCGTAAGACAATTTGTATAATAGAAACTCTTAACTAAGATTTCTAATTTAATTCTTCATAAAAATATTTGTAATTACATTTTATACATTATTTAATTTTCATAAATCGCTTATGAATTTTGTGGTCGAATTAAACATAAACTATGAAAAAATTAAGCAAGAACATGGTATATTTATCGAAAATTCTATATGTTCGTGCATTTTTGAAATGTTCTCCAAGCATTACAAACGTTTTAATAATTTTTATAAGAAGTCAGTCTACAAAAAACTCATTTAAAAAAGTTTAGACAAAAGTAAGCTAGTAAGCTTTTTTTAACATCCTTTATCCACAAATTATTATCTACAAATATTTTCTAATTGTGTTGCTAACTGTTTTCTAATTAATGTTTTCATCAAAGCAGCCAAGATGATGTACAGTATTGCCATAATTTCCAATCGTAGAAAAATATTTTTCGATATAGTAGTACAGTGCTTTCTTTTTACCTGTGAAGACTGCGAGCGAGTCATTCTGATGCGAACACCTTTGAGTCAGCGTTTCTTTTGGAATCTCATTTAA
>NW_017259213.1:1749647-1753007 GCF_001594045.1 Atta colombica | reverse complement strand
TTTGTTTCTCTTAATATTAAATATAAATGAAAGAAATTAAAAAAAGTTTACTGAGATTACAATGGGAGCGACGCACTTGCACACAGTTTATTGCACACACCACTCACATCGGTTTGTTCCTAATAATTTTTATTAATAAGATTATACCTTTTATTTTAAATTAGCCAAATGATGATATGGTCAATTGATATACATCCAATTACATTATATTAATAAATAAAACTGAAATATAATAAATAATATCGAGACGCGTGATACTACTCTTCATCTTTACTTTTCTTCTTTTCTCCTCTCTCTCTCTCTCTCTCTCTCTCTCTCTCTCTCTCTCTCTCCAATGTCATTATTGATTTATATAATTCTAAAATTTATTTCCGATTTATTTATAAAATAATTATGTCCTAAAATATAATTTTTTGTTTAAATTACAAAAATTCATTATACAATTGATTTAACCAATTTCGATACTGCTGGACTGCTGCAACAAAAGTTAAACATATTAAAAGTTATACGTGCAAGATCCATATATCTTTTTCTCCAACAATTTCTTCATAAATGTTTACGTCTTATTGTTACATGTAATGATGTGTTATTCATTTTCTATAATTAACTTTGAAAAGATTATTTTATTTTTTACATTAATTATTACTTTTTAATGTTTGAATTAATTTAATTATTATTGTTTAAATGTATTCTATTACTGTTTTTTTATTCTATTACTGTTTTTTCTAATGTTAAATATATTGAATTAATTCAATCAACGTTATTTGAATTTTGATCATAATTAAAGGTAATTATCCAGAAGAACTGTCTTATCTCGATTGTTAACTAGCGACAAGTCAAAGGTAAGGATGAAAAAAAAAAAGTGTGACTCGTGACTTTTGCTAATTAATGATACCGATAATTGTCGGTAACTACGGTAGACTAGAACGGTAGAATAGTCCTCAATATGTCTGTTCTGTATATAATTTTGTAATTTAATAGTCTAAGCGGTAATGGCTCATGAAAGGATGTAACTTTTTTATTATAGCTTTCTCAAAGACTTAATAATATCTAAAGTTTTTAAAAATTAAATTATCGATTGTGTCAAGTTATTTAATACACGTTCCTGTTGGAACAAGTACAACCTATTCTGAGGGACAAAGATGGAGCTCTATCAAATTGGCGAATAGCTACGAATATGTCAAATTAATGGTGGAATATCAGTAGAACTAGTTTAGGTTGTACTTATGGTAGGCAAAGTATTAATTCGTGTATTTCATACGGATATGACAGTTCTGAGGAACCACTCATCCGACGCTCGGTTCTTTTGTTTCAGCTCGGATACTTTTATCTTGTGTGTTTTTGAAAGTATGTTGCCGACTTAGACTATGTCTTGATAAAACTTGATAAAAACATGTAGCTGTCCCGTGATTTTGGACGACTCGTCCGTTCATCCTGACGCATGTTCGAACGACGTGCGAACTTGTCATTTTCGCGGGCATTGATCATCTGAACCACCTTTTTGTTTTTATGTACCTTGAACGTGATCTAATCTCTGTTTATAATTTTAAGAGGCGGGAGCTATTAATATAAGAAGAAGAAAGACGAGAGATCCAATAAGTATTTAATAAGTAAGTACAAGAGACACTGTAGTTACATTAAAATATTCGAGTATTTTGATAAAATCGTATAAATTAAAGGTGAAAATTAATTGAAAATAGTATCATCGCAGAAAGACTTCAGAGTGATACAAATTAGTATCAGTATTAATACTGTATGAGCTCTATAATGCATGATGATGAAGCGTTTCAAAAAGACATTCAAGGTAAAAATCGGTGTTTGAGAACAATTAGCCAATGGTTTAAAATATTAAACAAAATGCATTAATATTCACTATTATAATAATCAAGTAATGATGTCAATTAATTCTTAATCGCAAAGAAAATAGAAAATTGCACTTTTATAGCTATCTCATTTTATTTTTATATTATGAAGGCATGGGCTATTGGTTATGACGATCGATGTTTGTATTACCATACTGGTATCGCTCATTCTGAATTGATGAAGAAATGATGGAAATTAATAAACGCACCACTACGATTAAATAGAACAAGTAGTGCTATTTTGTCATCTAACAACAAACACAGCATCTGGCACCGCAATAGCAACATCATCAGAACTGGAATTTCTTGGTAAGAATATTAATATCATCTATCATTTGACATCTAAATTACTCAATACTCTTACTTGCATAATAAAATAAAGTTTGATGGATTTGTAATATTATTATATAATAAATACAATGTTATTATAATATTGAATTTTATGTTCGTCTTTTGTCTTTATATATAGAATCATCCTAGTACTGAAGATACAGTATTAATTAGAGAATAGGAAGAACAATCATATTCGACGCCCACGTCTTTAAAATTATGGCAATACTGATGATGGCATTTGCAAAGAATATTTAAGAATATTCAACAAACATCTTTTCAAGATATCACAATGAAAAGAAAAAGAGGTAAAAATTTACGTTTATTTTTATAACAATGATATTAATTAAACTTACTAAACAGTATATGATAATAATGTAATTGTTTTTTTTTTTTGAAAATGTAATTGTTTTTTTTTTATATCTTCCAGTATTTGGTTATGACAGTACTCAGGAGTAAATCCTGCAATCTGTATAACATTGAACAGATAAGTTTATTGATAACAGAAAGAGTCTTTGAAGCAACGTTTCCTTTCAAGAGTGATAGAAGCAAAAGGAAAATTTACAAAAAAATCTCAAAACATGTAATAGAAAGCAATGATAGTACATACCAAGTGAATTCATCAAGAGCAGGCATGCTAATCCACTAAGCAGTTTGAAGTAAAGCAACTACTAAAAAGCAGCATCAAGCCGGCACTACGGAGGCTGCGGAATAAATGATTTTGGCAAACGACATTTTACATGGAAAGGAAGGTCCTTTAACTCATAATTTCACACATTGCGAATCATTTCGATGCTGATCACTATATGTTTTAGATATCATATGTGAAATATGACTATGTCAATTGATTCTATGTCCGAGATCGAATGTAAAACAGTGATAGGAGTGTATCTGGGTCTGGATCAGTATGAGATCAAGACCGACAAATACCTTAATAGTATTTCACAGTCTGGAATGTCTATTCTGAATAAAATATTGAATTTTATATTGCTGCGAATAAAAATCGCAACTCCACCAGTCATATCATGGAGGAAATCTCCTTTAATAATATTATAACCTGAAAAGCTCAATTGAATTGAAGGAACCAACTAAGTTTCCTAAGTAACCAAAGCGATATCGCATTTATTCATGAAGTAATTAAACTTCAAATTTTTGTTGTTGATACTGG
>NW_017259213.1:1729922-1749547 GCF_001594045.1 Atta colombica | reverse complement strand
CCGGTTCTACAACTAGCCAGTTTATTATTAGAACTAGGCAAGGCTACTATTATATCTATAAGGAATATCTATAAGAGAAAGCTCTCTTAACGGCATACACAACGTAAGATATTTAATATTTTGTTAATATTTTGTATTTTAATCATATATGTATAATTAGAAAAATAAATGTTTCGATTTTAAATTAGATCATCTTCAGTATTACAAAATTATAAATTCAGAATTACGCATATAATACATTATCGCAACACAATATAAAGAATTTGACGTCTCGCGTTATAACTAGTACGAATAATTCAAATGATAATATTAACAACAAGTTATCTTTTCTAAGTAAAATCTTCAAAGAGAAGATATATTATCGTATTATATTCTTGGAAAATTATCTATTAAAATTTAATCAATTAGTCCTCTTTGGTTATTCACATAATTTCCAGATTCTATGATTTATAACTTTAATAAGCCTTATCAGGATGTAGTGAACTTGTGGTAACAAATAAATTATCAGAGACTGTATATTCGACTGTATATTTATAAGGCTTCTCAGTCTATGGAACTCCGCTGCGAAATCATGCAAGTCATTAACATGGTTTTGAGGAGTTGAATCTTGATCATTATGTCTACTATCGGAACTCCGCAAACAGCTCACAACATACGCACACAGCGTATGTGCAAAAACCATGCTTATTTTCTGAATTCGTCATGGACCCACTTGGCATGCCGTTCATAGACGAAAAATGCGTTGTAGAGTTTAATTCCGATATTTGCTGTGAAAATTTCTGCGAGATTCTTGGTGAATGATCAGTTGCCTCTCCTCGGCAGCACCTTTTTAACATCCAAGAGATTGGAATAGTTTTTCTTCTTTTCAATGCGCAGATATGAAGAACATTAGGAAAAACTAATTAGATATTCTCCTGAATAATTGCAACATTTAGCTAGTTCGTTCGACTTCTTCTTACACTCAGATGGAAAAGTCGGCATTTTACGCAGCGAGGTCGCTTAAAACAGAAAGAAGACGTATCCGAAGGCTTGACATTGATAATATTGCAGTATAGTTTTATTATTGATATATTTCTCCTAATATATGTGAATGGAAAAGATACTTAAGCTTTCTCAGCTGTGCCATAGTGTACTTAGCGCCCAAGTTAATTTGAGAGTGACATATATGCTTTCCGCAGTATTTAGATACATGCAATTGTTAATATTGATATCTAATGATTTTAATTCTTTCGTAATTCTGGTCTCAAGATTTGGAAGATTTGGCAGTCTCTTAAGGGTGATTGTCTTGTCCTGAGGAACTCCAGCATTCACTGGATGTTGCGTGGAATGTCCGCCATCAAAGTTTACAAGTTTAGAAGATTCTTGAGTTAAATAACATCTAATTATTTTAATTTAATATTTTGGAATTGGTAATTTAAGTATTTTAGAAAATGCATAACATGTAATTTATATATATAGCCTGTCACACGAATCAAATTTCTTTTTGCAAATCAAGCAAAACCATGGCGGAGCTGCGATTCAAGTTCATCTATATGCTGAAATACTCAGACACACGTAACAACTGAGCTTGGATGGAATGCTTGGGTCTAAATCTGAATTGTTCATTAATTACAATATTATTATTTTATAGTAAGGTATTGATACGATTATGTAAAACCTTTTCATAAACTTTGCTCAACATGCTAAGTAGATTTATAGGCCTATAGCTTGCGGATGAAATTTTTGCCAGATTTCAGAAACGCTAAGACTTCGGCACAACACCAAGAAATTGGAAAATAATAAAAAGAAATTGAGAAACGAATAATATACAATAGTATATTTGAATAATAATTTTGAATGAACTTCTTTTAAGCATTAAAATTGTGATTTTATCAGGACCCGGCACCTTATTGCTGGAAAAATCAAATAATATTACCAATTAATTTCGGAGATAGGAAATTATAATCTATTCAGGAGTAACTGCATCTAAATATTGTATAAATTCAATAACTTTATTATTGTGAAGGGAAATCAAAGTAGAAGCTTATTGATAAACAGCGTGAAATATTAGGTGTGGGAAAAAGTTCGTGGCGTTTTTCTCATTAGATGTAACGGGAAAAACACCTTGGACTTTTTCTCACACTTAATATATCTGCCAAGGCTTGTGCCTTATGATCGGCTTCGTGGAGATACGAGTCATCGTTTAAGGTAAATGGAGGTATTGGAACTCGTTTTTTTTTAAAAGATTTTAGAGTCGACCAGAGCAAGTTATCTCTGGTTTGTAGTCTACTCAGTATTTTTGCCCAACTCTTATCTCGTAAAACCCGCAAATGATCATTAATAAGTTTATTAAACAAATTACGAAAAAATTTATAACGATCAATGTACACTGATATTTTCTTTTAAAATGATTTCTAAGTCGAATCAATATATTTAACTTGATAATATTCTCCGATTCGGCATTTAAAAATTTTTTATTACAAGTTTTATTACAAGTTTTAAAAATAATGGACTGCTTGTAAACTCTCTTCAAGAAGGACTGAAGTCTTTCTATACAAGAATTGTTACAGAAGAGAAGTCATACATTATGGACCATTTGTCGGTCCTTTGATAGAACTTTTTTCATCTAAGGAAATTATTTTGGAGCAAATGAATCTTCGTTATCTCCATGTCCAACATAATTGAAAGATGATTGGAGGAAAGCTCATGCACCGTGAAACAATTGTAATTATATGGAAGATTTTTTTATCATAAATAGATCTATGTTTGTAGGCCTTTTTATTTGGCATTATATGTAAAAATTATTATGTATAGTGGATAAATGATTTATATTTATGTAGTGAAGCATGTTTATTCCTCTATGGTTATTATAGAAATTGTTTTACGAGCGGTGCAGTGTATTGAACTCCCTCTCGATCATCACCCTGGAATGCTTAAAGAAAACCTCATCGAGTGAATTAAAATTAAAATTTGCTTTAGGAGGAATATATATAACCCTCAAAGCGAGATCTAGACAAAATCTTAATAACAATAATTTCACAATCCTGAATACTGATAGCAGGTAACAAATTAAACCTTAGATTATCTCGAATGATTATCGCAACTCTACCCTTGGCACTCCTCTCTAATAATTATATCCAGCAAAGTTTATACGAATTGATGATACCAGCCAAGTTTCCAAATTTCCGTTACCAAGGCAATATCTTCGCATTTTTCAAGGAAATAATTGAATTCCATGTATTTATTGTTAATGTATTGGTAGCATTTAAAACATATATGTAATTTATCTATTCTAAGCATTATACTAATTGTTCCGCCATCTCCATGAACGCCTGAAGACGCTTGATACCGTTTACACATTTGGCTAATCTGCCATTCAATATACGTACAGCTGCAAGCATTCTCAGAATGTTTATAAAGCTCTTTAGTCTTCTAAATTCAGTAGCTAAACTATTAAGATCTTTAAAATTATTCATCAAGTTATCCTTATTATTATTAAAAGTAGACTAGTAACTAGAGTTTCGCTTATTATTTCAGCATATGAACGATGCTCATGTTCAGAATTTATATTAGGCTCTATAACTACCCGTAAAAGCGGAAAATGGGTAGTAGAACTCAACTCCGGATTTTGCCGGCAAATGTCACTAGTTTTCTTAGGCTGATCAATGACATCACACCTATGTGTAGTTCTTTTATGTGCTGATAAATCTCCAATAGCTTTTTTCTTGTCTATAAATTTTAAATATGAAGGGTATTGTAAGAAACTCGCCGGATCATCTCCCACACAGTTACAACATTTGGCTGGCTCTATTTTTTTATACTCAGATATGAGAGTCCGTATTTCACACATCTCGGTTTTTTAAAATAATTTGAAGATATATGTCCGAAGGCCTGACATCGGTAATATTGTAAAGTAATTCTGTTATTAATAAATTTTTCCCAATAGATTCGTGAATGAAATAAAAATTTGATTTTCCTTTCGTTGTGCCAATGAATATTTAGCGCTTAGATTGATTTTTAATGTAGCATACAAGCTATCGGCAGAGTTTAAATATGTACAGTTATTTACATTTATGTAAAGTGATTACATTTATTTCAAGTTCTTGTAATAGCTTGATATCTAAATTAGATAAATTAGGAAGTCCTGTTGCTGTTATTGTTTTGTCGTCCAGCAGAAAATATGTATGAAATAAAAATTTATTTGAAATAGCCATTTTCTTAAACTCTAAGAAATCACATGTTTTATAAAATTGTATTTTAATTTGATTTCCTAGATATTTGATGTAAAATTTATCATCTACATTGTCTTTAATCTGATTTGAAAAACTGATAAAATCATTTATCTTGGAAGCTAAATATATTGGAGGTGATTTCCGAGAAGCATTATTAGTATTAGTAGAAGACAGATTAAAATTATCTCTATTTACGTGCAAATCGTCAGATGATCATGCGAAGGAGCATGCAACTTTACAGTGTTGACTAAACATTGAAATCTTTCTTAATGGTATCGTACCTTGGCTAATCCCAGGTGTAGTCTTGTGTATCTTTAAAACTTTGTCAGATGTGGATACGCATTCATCGTCAAGGTTATCTTCTAATCTCATTTAAGGCAGCTTCATCCGATTCCCCTCTAAATTAGAGGGAGATCCAATGTTGAAAGGTTGTAAGGCCTCCACTATATTCTCTAAAAAGACGGTTCAGCAGAGATACAGTCAGTATATCCTCAGGCTAGCGGGCTGAGACAGATAGCTGAAAAACCAGTATCTCGATTCAATCAATCCCTCAAAATTGAATATCGATACTGCTCTGACTTACACTGATCTTTGTCGTTTCTTGTTAATCAGTGACACATTTGACAATTTGTTGAATTATATTAACATTTTTATTCAACTTTAATACAATTTTATTATTGATTACGCTGAGAATTTTATATCTTTAACTATTAATTTATTCACGATGAGTCTGTGATAAGTCTGTGATGTAGAGAAAACGTATGTATACGGGTATTGAACGAAAATACATTAGATATAACTATGAGAAAAAAGCGGATAAAGCGAAAAGAAATAAAATGAAATAATGTAAGTAAAGAAGCGAAGATAGAGAGTTTAACTAGAAAAGTAGAGAAATGAAGGGAAGTAAAGGGATAAGCAAAATTAAAAAATTTTTATAATAATATATGTGCGATAGCTTGCGGACGAGGTATGGATGTATGAATGAGTTAAGAATTTTATGTAAACCAAGTCTCCTTCTTGTAAATACGCTGAAGTGTAATAAATTCTATTCTATTCTATTCTATATTATAACTTATTCTATTATTACTATTTATTTTATTATTGTAATAATTGACCAATATAATCGTCAGTTTCATTATTGTGGAGTAAGTCTTTCTTGACATAAAAATGTTTTTAGCTTAATTATTATTTATAATTAATTAGATTTTCAATCACACATCATCCAGCTTTTAAACTGGGAATTTTTATTCTGAAATGGAGGAATGTTACTGCCACACAATGATATCAACTGTTACTTTAACATATAATGACTTTTATATGATTCATGGATAACTAACGTGTTGTAACATATATTGTAATTTTGCTGAGGAAGGCTAAAAGATTAGCTGAAACATGTATACAAGTAATGAATATATAAATAATTTAAAGAAACAAAAACTGCGCACCGTCTATTCCCAAAAGCGCCAATTCCCAATTGTCTGTTTATATGATTTTCTTTTTGAAATATATTAATGATAGTAAATATATTTTTTGTAGTCATTAAATATCTCCAACCAGTATTACACATTTGATATTTATCAAAGGATTGATAATTTTATGTAGTGTATATAAATCTACGTCTATAAATAAAATGTTTTAATACTAAAATAGTTTGTTTTTATGATGTAGATCACTTTTGAAATTATAAAATGTGCAGGCTCAGTGCTCCCAAAAAAGTGAGAATAATGAGTTTTGTATTCGAAATGGTGAGAGAAAAGTGGATTTTTTAAACACTGAGCAACAAGCTAATTTGTTTTAGACTTGATTAAAATTGTATAGAATAGTATCTAAGGATTAGCACTTTATTTTGAACATATTATTCTGACAGTGATATCTTCATTATTTAAAATTCCATTAAATCTAAAGACATTTTTTAATTTAAAAAACGATTATATGTGTATATATATATATATATATATATATATATAAAACCAATAAAATTAGACATATTTAAAATTTTATAGCATAATTTTCCCTTAATATTGGCTTGGAGGAAAAGTTCTGCGGTATTTTGTTAGCTCAAAAATGATATATATAATATCTTCGTTAAAAACGAACAAAATTTAAATTAAAAAAAAAGAAAAGATTTTAAAGTATGAAATCTCTACTTTTGAATGGTGACTGATGATTTTTGTAATTTTTATATTTAGAAAACTACGAGCTAAAAAAAAGGGAAATGTTTCTTCTCACTTTGAAAGTCTATCACGTGTCGAAAAAAAAAAACAAAATTACGTAAATTTTCAACTATCTATATTGTGAAAGTTTGGAGTTTTTCTTACAAAATCGTTTTTTAAAAATGTTTTTACGATTTTTTGTTCTTGCGTTATTCGCAAGTTAAATAAAAAGGAATTCTCACTTTGCTACATTAAAAATCATCATATCAATGTTGCAATTAGAAAAAACAAATTCTTAAAGCTGAAACGTTGCTCTATTGAATGGTATAATTGCTATTATAAAAAAAATAGAACATACATATAAATTTGAGCTAAAAATATGATATTAATGTCCTTATAATTATTGCGCAATGATCATAATAATAGTAACATTTTTATAACTCAAATTTCCATATATTTTACATTTAAAAAAGCGTGATATTTAAAACATGATATTATATTATGGAGCAAAGTTTCAGCTTTAAGTCTATTTTATTAATTACGATACCATGATTTTTAACGGAGTTATGAGCAATCAAAATCAGAATGCTCTTTTATAATCCACGTGATAACAAAAGTAGAAACATTTTTAAAATGAATTTAAAAAAAAATTAAATTTTCACGTCAGCTAGTCAAAATTTCGTAATATATTTTGTATATAATTTTGAACTGAATAAAGAATTTTTTCTCCAATCCAATATTATTTGGTATATGAGTTTTTGCATTTGTACAATATCACATTTTCATACAAAGTTATTACCATGGCACAAGTACATATGACAACATGACAATACTTTTCATGACTAGTGCTCAATAAATTAATTTAATGAATTGGAGTAATTGTAAATTATAATGAAATGCTTAAATGAAAATCTTTCTTAACTAATAATGAGGTAAAAAAATCCTGCCACCACATATATGGCAGATTCAAATTATTCAAATCTATTCACAGAAAAGGAATAAAAACGCAGCAAAAATTTAAAAAAATGTGCAACTTGTTAGACAGAAATTATAGCAAACACAGAAATAATACAATTTTATCAGAAAAAAATGAAGTGTTTTATTGAAAAAATAAGCAAAAGTGAGCTTTCTTTAAAATAGGTAATGAGTAAAGCGAAAATAGTGATAGCGGTAAGCCTACATGTGACGTGTATATAATTTGGATTATATTTGAATATATTCGATATTTTAAATTAATCAGTAATTAAATTAATTTTATATAACATTAATGTAAGAAATTAAATCATTAAAAGATAATACATATTTTTAATAAAAATTTATATTAACTAATTAAAGATAAAAGTATTAAATTGTAAAAATTAAATAAAGGTAATAGATTATAGAATTGCAAATGAGATATTCGTCGTATATGAAGAAATTGATGGCCCTAAAAAGGGCCGTTTGTAATTACTGTAGTTAAGCTTTTTTCTCAGTTTTCTTTGGCAGTAAGACTGCTTGAATATTCGGCAGTACACCACCCTGAGCGATGGTAACACCAGAGAGCAACTTATTCAATTCCTCGTCATTGCGAATGGCTAGTTGGAGATGTCTAGGAATGATTCTGGTCTTCTTGTTGTCGCGAGCGGCATTTCCCGCCAATTCCAATACTTCAGCAGCAAGGTATTCCATCACTGCAGCTAGATAGACCGGAGCACCAGCGCCGACGCGCTCAGCATAATTTCCTTTTCGCAAAAGTCTGTGAATACGACCAACAGGGAACTGAAGTCCAGCACGATTAGAGCGAGACTTCGCCTTTCCCTTAGCTTTTCCACCTTTGCCACGGCCTGACATGGTTGCAGTTGGTGAAGAACGAGAGATCAAGGTGTCACGAATCGTACGACGTTTCCACTCGGAGTGTTGCTTTAGCTGGTTCTCGACGAGTATTTATACTGTATTGCTATGGTTACGCGCGTCCAATCGGATACGAGCGCGTGACGACTAGTTGGGTCGCGTCATGCGATTGGTGCGCTACCACTGTCGCTTTACTGTATATATAGAACACACGGTGCCCGTCGCCGTCACTTTTCGAAGTTCCGTCTCAGCGATTGCTTGTACGGCGCTGTGAAAAGACTTGAATCATGCCACCGAAAGCGAGCGGCAAAGCGGTGAAGAAGGCTGGAAAAGCTCAGAAGAATATCAGCAAAACCGATAAGAAGAAAAAGAGGAAGAGGAAGGAGAGCTATGCTATTTACATCTATAAAGTACTGAAGCAAGTCCATCCAGACACTGGAATCTCTAGCAAAGCTATGAGCATAATGAATAGCTTTGTCAATGATGTTTTTGAGCGTATCGCTGCTGAAGCATCGCGTTTGGCTCATTACAACAAACGCTCGACGATCACCTCTCGAGAGATTCAAACTGCCGTAAGGCTGCTGCTGCCCGGAGAATTGGCGAAGCACGCCGTGAGTGAAGGCACCAAGGCTGTCACCAAGTACACTAGTTCCAAGTGAATCATTCCTCTCAAGATCAACGGCCCTTATCAGGGCCACAAATTTTATTTATACGTTTGATGTTCTCTTGGTTCGAATATTCTTAAATATAAATTTACGTGTTTGTTTTTATAGTTTGTATTCTTTAATTTAAAAATATTTATGTTACGTAAGAAATGAAGTTTTGAAATTATTACAATCATATATGATTTATAAACTTGTTAGAACCAAAGTTCATATAACACTAATTAGGGCCTATTATAAAAATAAGTTAGGATTACCAATTTCTTTACGTTGAAAAAAAAACATTGACAATTCATGTTCTTATACGATGTTTAATTTTTGTGGATCTTTATGGTATCCTTTATGAATTTTTGTGATCAAAAATTGAATTTGATATTAACTGAGAATTAGTTTAAAAAAAATATTGAAATTTATAAATGGCAAATTGACATTTTCGTCTAACCGGCGCTTTGGAAAAAATATAAATATTGACAATTATTTAGTTGAATATTTAGATAGTTCAAACGCATAGGTTTCATAATATTCTCTGTTCGAATTTCCAAAATGCCGTAAAATATTTAAAATATTTAATATATGTACATTAGCAGAATGATTGAAGTCACGATATAAGTATATTGTGGCGCCATCTTTCTATATGCAAAATCGCCGCTTAATATTTTTGTAGTGACTTTAGCATATATTGGCTAGTCTCGGATGTCATATTTCTCGTGTAGACATGTTAAAATTATATACGGTACATACGATAGTACCCACGTGTCAAGAAATGTACAAAATATTGCCTCCTTTTATTTAACTAAAATTTAGAGAGTAGTGAATATGGTGATAAATACAGTACTAAAGGTAAACATCGAACTTGTACATAGGTCTGGATTATTTTCTAAGCGTAGTAAATATTTATTTATAGGTTAGTTGTAATATTAAATAGTTTGTGGATATTTGCAAGTAAGTTGTAAAAATGTTGAGGCGACGACACGTTAATGTTAAGACCGTTAAGGAACTGGATGCGTTCCCAAAAGTTCCTGAGGTATATGTTGACAAAACTGCAGTTGGAGGAACATGTGAGTTAATAATTATTACTAAATTTCTTGTGTTGAGGATGATATACATATTTATGTATTGTTTAATATTTATATGTTGTTTAATTTATATATATTTATATATATTTATATATATTTTAATTTATATATATTTATATGTTCTTAACTATGCTCTTTGCTCATTTTGATCGACTTAATCTGGTTCTGTTTCAGTTTCCATTTTTACAGTTCTTACTATCATGTATTTGGTAATAGCTGAAACAAGTTATTATCTTGATAGTAGATTACAATTCACATTTGAGCCAGATACTGACATTGATGCAAAACTCCAAATCAATATTGATGTAACAGTAGCAATGCCTTGTGGTCGTATTGGTGCTGATGTTTTAGATTCTACAAATCAACATATGATAGATTTTGATTCTTTGACTGAAGAGGATACATGGTGGGAATTAACGCAAGAACAAAGAACACATTTTGAAGCTTTGAAGCATATGAATTCTTATTTAAGAGAAGAATATCATGCTATTCATGAATTGCTTTGGAAATCCAATCAGGTTACTCTGTACAGTGAAATGCCAAAGCGGTATGTGCGAATTAACTTAATTATTTGTGATTCTATGATCTTTGTTGAAAATTGTAGATGTATTACAATTTATGAACACAATCATTTATACCATTTAGATCATATGTACCAGATTATGCACCAAATGCCTGCCGTGTTCATGGTAGTCTGAATATTAATAAAGTAGCAGGTAATTTTCATATAACTGCAGGAAAATCATTGTCTGTGCCACATGGTCATATACATATTTCTGCATTTATGACGGATCGAGATTATAATTTTACTCACAGAATCAATAAATTTTCTTTTGGTGGACCTAGTCCAGGAATTGTGCATCCTCTTGAAGGTGATGAGAAGATCGCAGATAATAGTAAGTTTGTTTTAGTCTTGTAAGATGTTAGAAACAAGCCATGATATTTTAAATTTAATAGATAATTTTTCTTTCAGATATGATGCTTTATCAATATTTTGTTGAAGTTGTCCCTACAGATATTAGGACGTTATTAACAACATCTAAGACATACCAATATAGTGTCAAAGATCATCAGAGGCCAATTGATCATCATAAAGGATCTCATGGAATACCTGGAATTTTTTTCAAATATGACATGAGTGCACTCAAGATCAAAGTGACACAAGAACGTGATACAGTTTTTCAGTTTTTAGTGAAATTATGTGCCACTGTAGGTGGTATTTTTGTTACAAGTGGTAAGTATTTGCAAACAATGAATTTTTTAATGAGAATAATACAAAGAATTATTGAATTATGTAAATTTGCAGGCTTGGTTAAAAACGTCGTACAAAGCTTTTGGTATATTGTAAGCTGCAAATTTTTTAGTTTAGAAAAGAAATCAGATCATAGATCTGTCTCATCACATTCCACAAATTATCGATCGCCTAACACTATAAACTTACTAGATGTTACTGCTCCTCAAAGTATTGATATCATGCAACCTCAATAAAAATTTGTATATTAAGTATTTTTCTTATGAAGTAATATTTATAATGTAAATTTATGAAGTTCATCGTATAATGAGGTAATATTATGATATGAGTGGAAATGTTTAAGTAAGTAACGATATATACATTTAATGATACAATTCAGATACAATTCACAAAGTCAATATAATGAAATCAACATCTTTATGACACTTTTAGATATATCTTTTAGACATATATCCCAAGAAATATCTTTATAATGTATGTATCTTTCAGACATACATATTGTTTGGATCTTCAGATGATACACATCCAAAAAGGAGATGTAAGGATGTTTATGAGACATGATATGAGAACATCTTTATATGATATCTGAATGACATCTTTGTAATATTTTCAGAGTGTCGATTGTAGTGTTGATTGTCTTGAAATGAGGTAAAAATTATGAAAATAAAAATTTAGTAGAATATTTATACACATACTGGTTAACACAATTTCCTCACTTTGGAAATTTTCACTTCATTTCAAGATATACAATCAACCTCCAGAAGTGTATTTAGATTTCTATTAAGAGTGCTTTCCGAATATTATGTCAGTCTTGTTTAACATTCGATAAACAAAGATTCCTGGGTGGCACTCTGATGGTTCTCTGGCAAGTTTCCATTGTATCTATATGTAAATATACTTAGTGTTATATAAGCATTCATAAACACCTAACATAATAAATTACAATTATAGCCGTACTTACGAATTGACACGAACTCTGCAAACAAGCTGATGTAAAAATGATGTCAGCTAAGTCAGCTTGTTTGCTGGAAATGTGACTATGTTTGATGACATAATAGTCGCATGTTAATTTGTTTATATTACTATAAAATAATTTATAATAAATGAAGTTTTTGAAATTGCAATGCGCTTTGAGTTTTGTTGAATTAGAAGAAATTAGCGCAATTATAGATAATCGACAAATATGCCATTTACTTTATCGGCAGTAAATAACTTGATTGTGATGAAACACTATATATATTGCTGAAATGGACGTTGGTGCGCTGGTGTATGTTTTGCTCACATGTTCTTCATCTCAGTTGATCTATTTATTGCAGATAAACATAGGTGTTTTTCTACATAAAATCTAAAGTATACAATGTATTTTATTTGTATAATTGAGTGTAATTTGTAGCTTTTGTAGTAATCTTTCCTTTTTGATTTCTTTATTTTAATCAATAAGTAATGTGTGCTTAGTGAAGTAGTTTACTGACAATAAGTAAACAAGTTAACCTTAAAATAGAAACTTAACCTCAAAACGCATGAAGTTTTTTCGTATCTTTCATATCGTCATATAACTTCAAGGTTGAAGGCAATTATTATTCATCAACCGGAAATTACTCCAAAAAAAATATCTTTACGAAAAAAATATTAGTAGCTGTCACGATGGCAGACGTACGCGATATTCTGGATATTGAGGTACCAACGACTACGGAACTGACGAAAGAGTCAATATTGGGCAGTGACAAAAAGAATCGCAAACGATATGATTACAACAAAATGCCAAAACGTCCTGAAGGTATGCACCGTGAAGTGTTTGCCCTCCTTTGTAAGGACAATAATGACGTACCGCCTCTGTTCCCAACCGACACCGCGAAGGGATACAAGCAGGTGAGAGCCAAACTTGGTATGAAGAAAGTCAGACCATGGAAATGGGCACCATTTACCAATCCAGCACGTACAGACGGCGCGATTTTTCATCACTGGCGTCGTGTTGCTGATGCTGGAAAAGAGTATCCCTTTGCAAAGTTCAATAAAAAAGTTCCTATCCCTACATATACAAATACTGAATATGTACAACACTTAGTGACCAATGGCTGGACACGAGCGGAGACTGATCATTTGTTTGATTTATGCAGAAGATTTGATCTTAGGTTTATTATCATCAGAGATAGATGGGATCGCGCCAAGTTCCCTACTAGATCCGTAGAAGACTTAAAAGAGAGGCAAGGATGATGTATATTTATATTTATAATTTATTGGTTTGGATATGCTTTCTGGAATATCATTTTAAATAAATTTACAGGTACTATCAAGTATGTGCTGCATTGATAAAGGCAAAATCCCATACTGACAAAGTATATATCTTTGATGCTGAACATGAGAAGCGCAGAAAGGAACAGTTAAAAAAATTGTTTGAACGTACTCCTGAACAAGTAGAGGAAGAACAAACTCTACTTGCTGAATTGCGCAAGATTGAACAAAGAAAAAAAGAGAGAGATAGAAAGACGCAAGATTTACAGAAATTAATTACAGCGGCTGATCATCAAGCAGATCCTAGGAAGAGTGAAAGAAAATCTTCCAAAAAGAGTAGCAGCTCATCTAGGAATAGGCCGAATAAAACCGATACATCTCATGTATGTTGTGAAATTATACTCGTATATGCTATAGTACTTTTATATTAAAGCATTTACATTATTTTTATAGGCAGTAGAGTCAGCTGGAATTAAATTTCCCGATTTTAAAAATAGCGGCGTTACTCTTCGTTCTCAAAGAATCAAATTACCAAGTAGTCTCGGTCAAAAGAAAATGAAGGGCATTGAACAAATGCTAAATGAGTTGCGTTTAGGTAAAAGAATATAATTCAATTTCTTCATATTATAAAATTTTGAAATCCAAAATTAAAATGGAAACTGTTATTTACGTTATAGAATTAAATCCACCACCGACGGAGCAAATATGTCAGCAATTTAATGAACTGCGCAGCGATATAGTTTTGCATTATGAATTAAGAAGTGCGTTATCAACATGCGATTATGAATTACAATCTTTAAGGCATCAATACGAAGCGCTAGTACCAGGAAAGGTGATTGTCAATGCAAATTCTTCAAATATAATGGATATGATAATTTCATGTAATATCGATTGTTATATTCATCTTATATCTTCCTCATTTTAGACTCTAACAATACCACCAGCACTCCTACCAAAAACAGAACCGGAAATTAAACAGGAGATTATTGATGTGGTAGGATCGCCTAGTACGCCCAGTATTACTCATTAATTTAAAATAATCTGTATGTAAAATAGAGATTAATCAAATATGCTCTGTATATATTGTTTTTTTAATTATCGTTATGCCGATTTTCATACTGAAAGTTATTGACTATGCAGCATCCATTATGATGCGTTATATAACGAATTTTTATTTTATATTGAAGAAATAAAAATTTTAAAAAACAAATATTATATATGCTTTCACTGACATACGAGTGGTATAATTAATATGACCAGATTTCGCTTTCAAGATGGTTGTTTCTATGTCCTACCAAATATAATATTCAAAATGTGTGCGTGCGTGCGTGCGTGCGTGCTTGCGCGTGCGCGAGAGAGAGAGAGAGAGAGAGAGAATTATTGTATTATTTTTTAAATATATTGCCACTGTTTTATTTTTATATTTATAAATTCTCTCTCCATCTGTCAAATTCGTTCTGCTTTGGATCCGAAAATCTGATCACATTAGGTATAATAAAATAACGAGAAGACGTAGCGATGGTAATTACTTATATATCTGTGTATTTTATATTGTCGACAAAAAGTAACAATGTACGGTCAAACCGTATAATTTATCTACAACAATCTACAATAGATTACAATATGTTGGTTTGTTTTGTTCTTGAGGATATAAGGGTGGGGTATGTGCTCGGGAGAAAAGGGAGGAAATATAAGATCGGAATGGGATGAGAGGACGAAGGTGTGGGTCGGCAAGTGTGAAGGGTGTCAGATGGTCGTCGATGCAGGCCTTTCTTCGTTCGTGCTCCATTACTCGCGTTACAGTTGACTCTTTATAGTTTTTTTTTATTCTTTTTCTTCCTTTTAATCCTATGATAAATTATTCGAGATAGCTCTAGCCGTACTTGGTACGGAATAATGCGTTATATTTGCGATAATAATCGACAAACCAGCGATGTCGTATGTCCCGCATTATTTCGCTACTGTGCCTGTCTCGCGAGAACTCTGCTGATCGAAAGTAAAGCGAGAGAAAGAGAGAGAGAGAGAAAAAGAGAGAGAGACAATGCGGTCAGGAGAGATATCCATCCATCAGTCGCGTACACGTCTGAGATCTCTTACAGAAATTTAATACTGGAAAGTAGCTACTATTTACTTATTTTGAACAATAAGTTGTTGTCTTTTAATATTTTTAATATTCAAAATAAGTAATTTTCAGTATTAAATTGACTAGTATTACATTATTGGTTTTCTATAAGGAAGATTGCTCGCATGTTCATTCTCTCTCGTCCTCGATCATCCTGGCAATCATGGCCAGTTCTTTTTACGCTCGACGGTAGCATATTAATCTGTTCTTGTCACAAAGATACTTGTCCCTTCCTAGACTCGAGGCAGCGGCTAACTGTTAAGTCGTATCGCTCGTCTGAATCGGGGATTTTATTTTACAACTGCGACCTACAACCTCCGCCGTTACGTTTTGAAACCTTATAAAAATTTACATCTCGGTAAGACACATAATACGCTCGTGCTTTTTCCCTATGTCGCTCTAGTCTTATCTACTAAGTAATAAACGCTATAAGAAGAGTTTTAAATGCGTATGCAACATCATCGCCGTCCGCGATGTTTCTCGCGTATACATCTACATATACATACATGTCTTTGCGTACAGAAAGTTGGAAATATCTCCTCAATAATCGGAGAGATACCGCTCAAGAGTTGGAGCTGCCTCAGAGAGTTGGATCGTCGCGCAGCGACTCGATTTTGTGCTGTATATTCATATTTATTGAACACGGCGGGGCGACCGTGACTGAATGATGAACGCCACTGTCTCGAGGTGTCATGTCCGATTTTCTAAACGAGAGACAGACTTAAAGGTAAAATTCGCTGTCGGTGCACAGAACTTAAAATGGAACGGAGAAGTAGAAAGAGTCCACCTCCTAGGAAATAGTTTACATCCTGGACAGTCAAGTAAAGGGAGCGATGGAAGTTGCTCGAAGAAAAATGAAAACTGTCGACAATATTCGTCGTTTAACGATCCTGTCCCGCAGGCATTTGAAACGCAACGAGATACATACTTATCGCGCTTAATTTCGTTAATAACAATAACATATATCCGCTTGCCCGCTCTTGCGTGTCCTATATATGACAATATAATATGCATTAATATATCATATGTATGTACAATGGCGATGGAAGGGAGCGCTCTTATTCCTCTCTCTCATTCTCGCATAACAAGACACATGAGAGACTCTTCGGTGCTCTCGAGCACTCGAAAAGGTGCTCCGATTTGTTCACACCATCGATTCGCAGAACATCATCCGATACTATCTCAAGCAGAATGCAAGTCATATTATGATATTAAAATGTGATGTCAAAATAATTCCAAAATGATTACTAAAGGTCGCTTTTCAATCATTTATGCCTTACGATTCATTTTAACGCTATCGTGTTCAATTTTCATCGTGACTTGTTATTCTGCTTGAGATCGAACTTTTAATCACCTCGAGTAATTAACGTGCTGGTGGATACGCATATCGATATAATAACGTAACCACAATTAGCAATAACGATACCAGTTCGTAACATAGCATGGAGAAAAGATAGAGCGCTTGGTAAGTCCATTGCGATATTTTTACATATCTCTGCGATCTAATTTGCAAATTGTAATTAGATAAATAACTATAGATACGAGAGTATGTCGAGATGTAATTAAAAGAATCAGCGTTTTTTGTTGTTCAACGGCTTCATATACATCTCCCTTAATTAGAACGTCATCGCATAACGTTCACTTGCTTTCAAGCTGAGAAGTAGTAAGTACTTTAATCCTCAAACGCGTTTAGTAGTTAGTACTTTAATCCTCATAACTCTGAAGTCACTTTTTTTTTATTTATGTAACCATAATAATAATAGCAACAACAACAACAGCGATAAGAATAATTTTAACAGAGTAAAAGTGAAATTTGCCAACAAAGTCAGGATGAGAGAGAGAGCGATAATCGCACTGACTTTATAGAATATTGACAGCTTTAATTCTTGGATGATCACAATTCATTTCTCTCTTTAAAGGGCTTCATAAAATATTATTCCGTCTTAACGTAAATACTGCCGAATTATCAAATCTAATTATCGAATCTAAACGTATCTCATCCATGTGTTCGAATTATCGCGTTAAAACTGAAGAACAAGCTATAACGTAGAAATGATATTTTATTTCCGTAAAGATTATTGCGGGAACAGGAAATCTATGCCGCAAGTGTGTAATCGCGATATGGCTATAATAAATTCGAGCGAGATACAAGTATAGAGCTCGATCGTTCATTAACATTTTAATCTTTGCTTTTGTTGAGTTTATTTAATAATTAATATGGAGTAGATATAGAATGTAAACTTGTTACTTGATTATTGTCGACTGTGTATCAACAAATACTCGCGAATCAAAGTGACGTTTTGAAGAGTCAAAACACGCCGGCTACATTCGGCGCTTAAAGCGAGAATTTGTTTTTTTCGGAACTTTGAAGAATCGTTTGCATGATTTTAAGTTACATCGCTACCGCAACGTTGCTCGTCTCTTTTAACAATCGGTAACTGGTTATTTAAGTTTACACAATTAATACATAGTGGAAATTCTTCTCTCGACAAGTATTCTAAATAAATGCCTATATGTTTTATACTCTCGAGTTATCGTATAACGCAGTTTATTTTTCCTCAATCGCTTTTCATTTTTTGTTGCACGATATGTGACATTAAATCCAGGTAAAGTATGATATAAACGGAGGCGCGCCTCCGTGAGAATCAGATTTAATTATGCAAGAAGTACTCGCCATTCGAGGCCACTTACTGTCACGGCGCTTGAAAGGAGTCGCGCGCCAAGAAGACACGTGATATTCTTTTGGAAAGCGGATGTGAAGTAAGTGAAATTCTGTTCTACCGCAAAATTCCGTAGGAACACGTTGCCAAATGGCAAAAGTGAAGGAATGAGCGGTTAGCATGCAAAGAGTGGTACGAATCAAGCTGTACGCCATACATTGCTAAAGAGCATTACTTGCGAATAGCGTAATTCTCATTACGAGCAAAATGGAACAAGTTTTAAACAGACATCATTTCGACATTACCGCATTTTAACGCATTGAGGTACAGAATTGCGTTTATCATGTATAATATTTCACATTAACGTAAACTTTATACTTTGTAACTGTTATAAAGTTTCACTCATAAAATTATTTATACAACCAATACAAAGCATAAAATAATTAACTGAACATACAAACAAAATTTGGATAAACTTGCCACAGTTGTTGCCATATTATTGTAAAAAAGTTCAAATATCTTACAATACCTTACAAATTTATAAATTCAAAAAGATAAATTATCATCGTATAAGAAATTAATAATTAATATGTAAGAAATTAATTATTCTGTTAAATCCAATTTTTTGAGACATGCAATTATTTCATAATTATCAACTTAAAAACTTTACTTGTCCACGATGCGTTAAACGGACATTTTTTTCCTTCTCATGCTTTCATTCTCAAAATTGGTATATGGAATCTTTTATCAAATCGTAGCAATTCGAATATCAACGATTTACAACAAGAGTCGTTCCTTTACTGCAGTGGTTCTTCTCGCGAAAAAAAAAGAAAAAAAGGAAAATCGAATTGAATCGTGAAAATATATCGTGAGAAAGCGTCGCAATCGGCGAATAAAATTCGACTTAATCGCACATAGAGTCAAGTATGCAGAGTTCGCGCGTTTTTTTTTTGTTCTTGTTATTTATTTTATGTCATTTCTCTCGTTGTCCCGTTTGTTTGTTTAGACACCCGCGCGTATTTCAGTGTTTACCTCAAACTTCAAACGATCCTGCAACTGACCGGAAGAAATTGTTTGTCGTTTCGCAAAAAATTTCCTTTCTCCGCTCGATTTTTCTTCTATTTTTTTTTGAATTTTTTTTCGCATAACATGTAACATGAGAAATCGTAGCTTACTCGTTTAAGACATCCCTACACAACATGGCTACGGTAATGCGTAATGGATATGTGCGCAAGTGCGTGTAACGAGTTGGGCTCGCAGCAAGAGATGGATGGTTGCGTAAAAGGAGGAGGAAGAGGAGAAGAAGGAGGAGAGGGAAAAGGATGAGACGGGGGATTGCGAGGAGGTGCGTTGGAGGAGATGCATTGTCCGCGCGTACGCGCACGCACGCGCATGTACGCACGTGCGCACATAGGCACACGTTTAAA
>NW_017259213.1:1728638-1729822 GCF_001594045.1 Atta colombica | reverse complement strand
TATATATATATATATATAGATTCTGTATATAATATATCAATCATTGATTTTTTTTCCTTTCATTAAGTAACTAGCTTCTTCGAGTATATGTATATATATATACACATAGATATATGTACAGAACATATATATGTGAATATATATATATTTGCAATTAGGTGATAATTTTTATATGTAATCGATCACTCCATCATTTATGCATTCGTTCGTCTTTCCGGATTCGCACGGTACCATGTTCTCCCTCTTTCTCTCTCTCTCTCTCTCTCTCTCTCTCTCTCTTTCTCTCTCTCTTTCTCGCTCTTTTTTTCGAGTAATCTCTCGAGCTGCCACTTCCTCGCATGCATATTTTACACGCATCCCTCAAAACAAGCTACGACTAGTGCTACTAGTCCCTACTTACGCTACGACGCTATGGTAGACAACAAGTAATTGTTATCCTAAAACTTCTGATCTCTTTTTTTTTTTGCCACTTGTCTTACTTTCGTATCCGTAATATATGTCGTAAAAATTTTGTATATAATGATATTAATATTGTTATATATTTCGGTTTTTATTGCACACACGGTGTCGTGCTCGTTGGCGCCAGCGCCGTAAGCCGGTCCGCTATTCGCGTTTATCTTCCGCGAGACGCAGAAAGGCGTTGGATCATTCGAATCATCGAGATCGGACCCCGAAGTGTCAAGCGAAAGCGTTATGTTCGAGCATTCGACGTACGAGTGACGAAGCGGCCTCAACTTTCGACGCTGACTCCACAGCTACCCTTTTAAACATTAGCATGTTTCTTTCGATCTTGCTTCTTTTTTTTTTAAAGATGCTTTTTTTATCCATTATGACTTATGTTTTCTTTATGCAGGCGTTTAGTTCCGTTTACGTTAACTTGCATTCAGTTACGCGATCTCTAATTTTTAAGCTGAGATTTGTCCCGCGCGAACTTTGGAACGTGGTCGTTGATGCGCTTGTGTTCGGTCCTTGTCTCTCAGTCGGGAAAATGATTTTTTTTCCATCTTTACATAAATTGCCCGAGCGGCGAATTTAACTGTCCTATCGTCCAAATATCGTTGTACGCTCGTCACGCATAATAAAACGATCGATTATGCCTCGGCCTCGATCTAAGTAACGCGTCGAAGACGTATTTTACGAATATCAAGAAACGAAATTGTTATCGTAATAAAAACGTCCCATCT
>NW_017259213.1:1725071-1728538 GCF_001594045.1 Atta colombica | reverse complement strand
TATATATATATATATATTGCGTATTTATATATTTATATGTATATGTGTATATATTTATATTTCTCTCCTCGTTTCGCGTTTGTCGTCTTTCTAGCACTCTGCGGTGATCTAATTAATCTTGTAAGACGTAATTTAACTACGCGTCGTATCCCGTAAATCTAGTACTGCGATGATGGACGGGGGTACAACCCTATATGTATGCGACGCTTTAAGATGGGCGATATAATGAAATATATATTAAAAAAGAAAAGCATGAGAAAAAATTACGAGATATTCCCGAATTTTACGTTATGCCCAAACATGTTGATCGCCCTGAATCAGCATCTCGTCGTTCCTATACGTGTAAACACAATAATCGGCCAACGATCCAGCTCACGTCATTCGCGAATAATATAATACATATTTATATAATCTGTAATTATATAGAAACTTTTATAACGCTCGTATAGCCTCATCTAATTATCTTACGAGACTTAAGTTGCTAATAATACTACTAAGTAATCAGTTGTCATATATTCAACATTTTTCTCTCTTTGATATGTGCGTTCGCGCTTTGTCAATGCCAAGAAAATATTCGAAGCGTTCGGTCCTTTACAGCTTACATTTTGTGTCCCTTTTTTTTTAATTTCTCCACTATATCCCGCGTTATTTTATATCCATAGGTACATCGTAATGAATATAACGATTATACATATATCGTGCCATCCGGCCGAAAGAGTACTACTAATACTTTTAATATAACATGATCGATCGATGCTGAGAACGAATTTGTCACTCAGCCTTTGCAACAACTCGCCGAAATTTGGAGGATCGTTTCGATCGTCGTCGCGTGCCCGACTCTAATCTATCGATCTTGTCACGATGTAAAAATTCCTCTATGTTTCTCGAAAGCTACGTTACAAAGTATGAAATCAACTAAATCCTTAACGTCGCTTAAAATCTAGTTTGGAGCGTCCTTATGAGCGCCGACAAATTCCGTATTCGTAAGATAACAGCTATACCATCAACTTTAAACAGTACAACGTATTGCAATCACATAAAAATATAAAAGAGTTTAACGGATTCTATATATATATGTATGTGTATATTTTAACAATAAGAGTTTATTTTTTACTACGCGAATAAAAGTTTCGAAAGCCATTTCATCAGTTTGGAAATGAAGCGTTTGTAAATATAAAAAGAAGATATTTCCAGAAAGCTTCTACAACGCTCTTAATTAAGAATAAAGGTCTCTATCGGTTACCGATTATACTGTTTCGGGTTGAATACACTAATCGGTGGGAGCTTGTTTCCATATTCTCGTTCTTTGCTGTGAATTCCACGTAATAACGAAGAGCTTTATTTATGCGTTGCATTTTAACAAACTTTTTAGATAAACCGGAACAATTTTAATCTTTTACAAACATACCTCATTTCGTCTCATAACGTAAAATTTAGACATGTATGTGCGTGCATGCATGTGAGAGAAATGAAGTCTATTTCTCTCTCCCCACCTTTCTCTTTTGCTGTCTCTCTTTTTTCCAAAGTCGAAAAATCATCATCAACATGGCATCAAAATTATTCCAAAATGATTTAAAAATCACTTTTCGATCAATTTACAATTTATTTCATTATTCATGATCTGTTGTTCCATTTGAGTTCTCTCTTTTTCGCTATCTTCATGCTCTATGCGAATATATGTGCATATATCTGACAATTTGACAATGTAAGAATTGGAGATTGATCGCTCTGATGTACTAATATAGTACGTATTTCATATGCAACCGATCCTCAGAGTCGCCAAAGTATGGCAGTCAACGGCATTCCACGTACATTCGAAACTTCTTCGTCTTGTCTTTTTTGAATAAGCTAATTGCCAAGCAAGTCATTTTTTACACGCGTATCATTTAAATTGATTGATCCTTCGAATCAAAATGCTCGACACTCGAAACCAAAACGAGCTGTCCCGCTTTACCAACATCGATGATGCTTGTCCTACGATATATTATATTACAAAGCATAAATTACACGAACACTGCTGCGCTTCGAGCCCTCCGACCCGACCTTCGACTTATCACGCGATTCACCGCTAATCCGCCTTCGTTGTTTCGCCCGACTGACAGACTAATCCTTTTCGTGCACACTACGGCGTAAAACGCCTCGGTACTACACTCTCCGGCGTTTCCTCGTAACAATTTCCCCGTTTTATGTTCATCGTCACGAAGAAACCTTACGTTGTTTTCCACTGGCGATCGTTGCTAAATCCGAGGGCGGTCTCTCACAAGTTAACACGTTCGATTTTTGTCAGATTGCTGTGTTAAAGTTTATTCGTTTGCTGTGATCTATTGTGATTTCCATTCACAAAATCTGATTGTGTCTTCAAAGTTTGTTTTTATTATTTTTAGAGTAACTTAACTTTTACGTTTTAAAAACTCTTTTTTTCATTTACAATATTTCCAAGTTATAGTTTATTCATTGATTAGAAATTTGATGTAAGATTGTGTACTTAAGCGAAAATTCCAAAATAGTTACATTAGTTGAGAAATGAAATTTCATAAAAACAAAAATGATGAGCTTTCTTTTTTTTTAAGAATTAATGAGCAGAGAGAGGATTGCCGTGTTGACAAAATGCATTGTCTTAGCGTAATGCTAAGAGCTCATAAAAAGAGGCATCGTTACCTTAAGTAGTGGTCATTCGAGAAGACCGCATTGTTCCTAAGATTACTGCTATTGTTTGTTTTCGTAATCATAATGGTTTATATTCTGTTAGTTGCTGCAAATTATCTCTTTAAAGTTTTAACATTGTAGTTAAACCATTCTTTGTTAAACCATTCTCGCTCATAATTATGTTATGTGACGCGTAAAAAGAATAAACGTATATAATTGAAAGATCATGGTGGAATTTCGTCACATGAAAGATGTTGCTATCACGATCTTTCATGATCGTGATATTTTTCTTAATTTTTTGATATCGTTAATTAATTCTCGTATCATCGATCAATTTTAGTCTCTTCCTGGTAGAATCATAGTCTCTGGATCTCTCCTGTCTCTGGGCGCAGAAGTTTCCGACACTTTTTGTCGCATAAGGGATATATATTCCAAGAGATATATATTCCATAAGGGATCGCGGAGAGAGAGAGAGAGAGAGAGAGAGAGAGAGAGAGAGAGAGACTACGAAATTTTTTGAATAATCGAACGCACGAACTGGATTGTACAGTTATGATTTGGGAGATCAGAGACAGATAGACATAGCGTCGGAAGGCTAAACGTAATAATTTACTTATCATGCGGGCTGTATACGACATAAATGCTAAAACATAAGCTGCGAAATGGAAAAACCATTCTCCTTGCTTCTAATATCGAGATCATACAAAATGCGACAAATATAAC
Organism: Atta colombica; assembly: GCF_001594045.1. Lineage (NCBI taxonomy): Eukaryota > Metazoa > Arthropoda > Insecta > Hymenoptera > Formicidae > Atta > Atta colombica. The sequence continues at coordinate 1,725,169 of NW_017259213.1, read as the reverse complement.
GTTTAATATAATATATAATTAATGTATTTTCATGTTTCATCGCTAAATTTTCACATATACATAAAGACACACATAACGCGTACACACATACTCTCTTT
>NW_017259213.1:1721631-1724971 GCF_001594045.1 Atta colombica | reverse complement strand
CGTGTGATTTTGATAATCTAAAATTCGCTCTACCGATTAACGTAGACAGTATTTTTATTATGGTCTTTTTCTTCTTTATATTCTTCGCGAATCAATTTTTGCATTAGCTGTAGGCTTAATAAAAAGCTAGGCCGCTTTTAGGCGTTCAGACTATCGAAAATGTAATATTGTTTCTTTGGTTGTATCTTTCTCAAACTGCAGATATATATAATAACATTTTGTTCACCTCGTATATGTAATATAATCGATCATGTAATATAATCGATATTATAACTATTACCTCTATATCCTTAAAACGTATTCGTTACAAATGCTTTATACAACATGGATTCTGTAATCTGGATTAAAAGTCGCCCGACTTCATGCTTCGACTACACATGTTTCTATATTCCTTCTTTTCTTTTTTTCTTTTTAATTTTATCGTTCTCTCATTTTCTCATTCCCTTTCTCTGTCTCTCTCCCAATCTCATACACACATACACACCTATATAAACTTGTTCATTCTATTACCCGTTTATCTTCACTGTGTACATATAATAACCATAATAATAATCATATTTTCTAACAGTATCTTAGTATAGTGTCATAGTGCAATATCGAAAATTTGAAAGAAGTTAGCAAAAAAATAACTGCTCGGAGAGTATCAAGCTGACGTAGAACATCACAGAAAGTGTAATGTCTAATTTGTTCAATGTCGGCATTTGTCTTCCGCTTTATAAGAGCGTATCATAATAATGTTACATTTCACGTGCAAATATCTGCAGTGTATCTCTTGTTCTATGTAGAGAAAATATCGCACGAGGATTCGATCGCGCGTAAGATGCATCAGCAAGCGACATGAGTATATCCTTAAGTGATCCTTTAAAATCTTTGCATGATGCACCAATTCGAGTATATAATTTGCAATAATTTTCTATATGCGCTTAAGAAAGTCTGTTTTTTGCATGTCGCTTACAGATTATAGTTACGGTAGTAATAATCATTATATTTAAGAGAAAATATGTTCGGAATCGGATCTAAATGTTTTACGCGAACGAGATATTTCTTTGTATTCGTGACTTAATTTTACATTGATCAGGAATAAAAAATTTGCCCAGGTTCTACTATACATAATTTTTTGTAAAAACAATAATAAAGTAATAAATTTCCTAAATGTAATAACATTTAAAGATGGAAGCTAATTGATCGGGAACGCGCTTTTTTCAAAATGAATAATTGATATAAATAAGTGATTATTTTTTATGAAATTTTAACGCTATGCAACAATGAACGCATTTTCTTTTGATTCAAATAAATCAGTTCGTTTCCCTGCGAATCTACCAACGATTTATCAAAACAAAAGCAAAGGAAATATAATAACAAACAGATCAACGCATTTCCGATTAATATTTTTTCACTTTTTCTATCTTATTCACGTATCAACAACAACATCCGTTCCGATCATATGCTGAAAATTCGGTGCGACAATCAATCATTTCATTTGAGACGTGAGTGCCAGTATTTGAATCACATTAATTTAATGAATCAATATTTGAAAACTTTTTGATCAAGCTATTCACGTAATATCATTAATGTAAAACATTTAATAAAGTAATATAAAACGTTATTTTATTAAACAGTCAAACATACTCTCATTTTAATTTTTCAAAATGATTGTTAAATATTGAAAATATAAAACGCAAAAAAAAGCACTGAAGCATTTTCTGTGTTTACGGCAAAAATTTTTTGCATAATGTATATTGTGGTACATATTATAGTATACCGTAAGTAACTTTGGTTAACAAAAAATAAAAATATATAAAATTATATAACTTGCCTGAAATGTGCACTTGGCGGCATTCGAGATATATGAGCACTGTTTCGTCGTCAGAATGGAATGCCGAATCCCGCACCGCAGATTGGATTCCGTGAGTACAACAGAGTGAGAGAAGTTATAACGCTATTCTATAATATTAGAGGCGAAGAGAATTCCTGCTTTAGAGAAAAATCGGCGAGCGGTCAGGTCACTTCTTTCAAGGATAACGTTATGTATAATATTCGGACGTGAGTGTGCCAAGGAGTCAAACGAAAAGACCTACGGTAACATTTTGTATACTATTGGTAACATCGCGTTTTAAGTCTAACATTATTGCTATTATAGATATACTCGAAAAACGTGATGTTTCGATAAATGCACAAATCAAGTGATATCTAACGGTACCCATGATTATAATTAGAAATAGCCTTATAGAATATTGTTGAATATAAGATAGCGTTCTGTAAATCTTTATCGTAATAATTTCAAGTAAATTAATAACAGTACTGTGATCAATTTGTTTCACGTACAGTGTCGCTTAATGAAAAATAATTAAGAAGTAGAAGGATAATGAAGAAAAAATGAAGAAGAAAAAGAAGAAGATCAGGGAATCTTAAAGCCAAGTTTATGCCAAAAAATCCTTCCACGGATTAGATAAACTTATAGTTTGGTCCTTGGCACGATCGGCTAACGCGCTCGCCATGCTTAAACAATAAAGTAGCGCACTCGAACGGAGTGGTGCGCTCGGTTAATCCTTAACAAGGTAACGAGTATTTCGTTTCAGGTATTTCAAGATTTTATACAATATGTACATCTCTCGCGACTAGAGCAAAACGCTTCGTAATCTGGTATGCGAAATTGCTGTGAGACTCGATGATCGGTGATAGTGGCGGTGTGAGATGGTGCTACTATTGCCGTTCGTAATGTCAAATCCCATTCACGCGCGCGCGGAAGGTAATGACTGGCGCGGTTTCCTCCTCGGCTCGAAGCGGCGACCGCGGGGAAGAGTTTTCTCGTCGGCCAAGACTCGCCGACGACGATGACGATGATGATGACGAGACCCGTAAGTGTGCGTCCGTTTCGCAGACGTATCCTTTCTCCGGAGGAGTTTTAATACCTCGGCTGCGCTGTCCTGGCTGCCCTACACCGGACAGACCAATATCTCGTACTCGAACATCAGCGAGACGGCGACGAAGACGAAGTAGAGGATGAACATCGTGAAGCCGAGGCCCCTGTTCATTTTCCATCTGAAGCAGGCGATGCTCATGATCACGAACAGCAGCATGCAGAACAGTATCGCTATGCTGCACACCATGCCCACTGAGTTCACCTCCACGGGTTTCCCGTAGATTAAACCGTATAGGAGCCATGGAACCGGAAGCCTGTGAGCACAATCAAAGCACAAATCGAGCCTATTTTCATTGCCCGACTGACGTATAGATATGATTATAATTAAACAACTATTCCGATTGTTTATGCTTTGTCATTCTTTTCTCATTATTTCCTAGAAATTAAGAGAGAGTATGTAATTTTAGAATGTCAAGA
>NW_017259213.1:1707708-1721531 GCF_001594045.1 Atta colombica | reverse complement strand
ATAATATATTATATATATTTTAGTTATCGATGACAGTCAATGAGTGCAAAAAATATATGTTGGGAATATAACTATTTAAAAAGTTTCATTTTTAAAAAGTAAACGTCACCAATTTAACAAAAAATAAAGTAGATTGCACATTTCTCAAAATAATTTTACCTAAAAAAATGTGTAATAATTAAAATATATTATTTTAAAAATAAACGAAAATGAAAAATTATAGATATTATTTGGACAAACAATAAATATTCGTACAGAAAAATTTAACTTGTAAAATCAGGAATATACAAAAGTTTTTTGTTTATATTAGAACAACGTATTCATTGTACAAACTTGCTAATTAATGTTTATTTTCTATAAATAAAATCTTTTTTTATAAAAATTTTCTCTATACAAATATTTTTTGCACTGTACTGATTTTGAAAAGTTTTTAAATTTAAATCTTTCATTATTTGTCATATTAAATTTGCCAACTTACGATTCAACAATTCCTAAATTAATATTTTTATGATCTAATATATATCTCAAGCACAGGAGGAATGATTCAGGAGAAAAAGATAATTAATGATGAGAAAAGTGATATGATGAAGACAAAAGTTTATATGAGTTCAAAATGTTCAATTCGAAATAATTTCCGAGATAAAGTTGCGAAATGTAGCACATGCTCTCGATAAAATGTTCTGGGAACACATTTTTCGCATTATAAACTCTATTAGAATATTACGGTTTTATGACTACACGTGCGACTGGATCGTCCACTGTATCGATTAAGTACAGATGTACCTATATGTACATGTGTAATTGTTGCGTGTTCTATATTATTTGAAGTATAGTATCTATAATTCATATTCGTCTGTAACATTGCTGTCGACGTGCCTTGGATATATATCGTTTGACGTGCAATCATAAACGCAGCGCACACAAATGCGAAGAAATATTTCTCCGCTTCCTTTTCAGGCAGTTTCTGCCAGTTGGCAATCAGCGGATGCGTGGCTTATATGATTGATCATCAATGAGAATGAATCGATATTTCATCTCGTGCGATTGCTAGGAAATCAAGTGTTATAAAAAGGGATGCGCGATTAGTTTCGAAATATTGAATCTTATTGTTAGCCATGAAGAAAAAGTAAAGAAAAATAATTATTTCTCACTAGCAATAATTATTATCGCTAATACTTTTGCCTCTTGTACTAAAGATCATTTAATCTGAGCTTTGAAATAATTCCCAAATAATTTTATTACATTTGATTCTTGTCATAATAACATTATTCCGGAAATCGAAATCTGCGTTATCTTTAGCCTTTAATATAAGCAAAATATGCAAATCATATGAGATATCGAATTAACGAGCTTGAAAATTAATGAACTTTGGCAATTGTCCAAAACTCGGACTCACGCAATGCGACATGGAAGCAACCACGACAAAATAATTGCGCGTTTTTTTATTAGATAAGAATATTTTCTTAGGACCTTGTGGTTTTAGTAATAAAACAAATCGAGATTCTGCGAATAGGATTTTCAAAAACCTTCCGTGGAAAATGAGTCTTGATGTCTGGAACAGTATTCGCGGTATTTCCCGCGCTAACAATATAATAATGCCGAGGAATGACTAGCGAATGCGATTGCAGTGAAATAGCGAGAATGCCTTGACGGGCTCAGTCCGACTATCAATTCTGCACGCCTCTTCTAACCTCGTTCGATCATCAGTAAAATTCCGATTCGTATCGCACGTCCGAGCGTGTATTATGAGAAAAAATATATACATATGTGTATAGATATATATAAAATTGTGTAAAGATATTGACATATAGATATAATGCAGACCGTATTACGTATAAGTTATACAATTAAATTCATTGTGTTCGTATATGTGCGGGAGAGTCCAATAATTCCAATATTGTTCGATTCGTCTATTGAACTCCACTAGCGTTGATATCTTATAATCGTTTCTATCGTCAATCAACTTCCTTGAGGAGCAAGGTTGGCTTTGATTAAATAATATTAGAAAATGTTGCAAGCGCGCTAATAACGAAAAATTGTGGAATAACGTAAAACGTGTAGGAATGGATATGAATTTTCTGAATTACTGGAATGGAAAAGTTTTTTTTAAAATGCGATTTTACGTGTTATCACGTCTAAATTTTTAGAAGTATTAGGGTAATGATGCAATTAAAGAATTGAAGAACAATTATTGATAAAGTTAAATATTTTTATATGATTCTAGATAAAAATATAATGATTATGTGTAAGAGATTTTGAAGTTTTCAAATGTAAAGGTATTCAGTATTTTTAATTTGAATTAATTTAAATTTACAGTATTAAAATGTATGTATTGATAAATTACATCCAACTATATATTATATATATATGTATATCTAATATATATATATGTATATCTAATGATACAAATCAGAGAGACATCTTTTAAAGCAACTGCATATTTTAAGAGAAGCTAAATACTATTGTATTCAGTACAGTATTCAATACAGTGCCATCGATATACTGTGCCAACTATTGACTGCGTATACATTCTTGTATGTACAATATGAATAACAATAGCATCGTTTCTTCCACTAGTCAATGTAAGCAGAATATTACAATATTACGATAAATGCTTCTCATGTATTGTGAACGGAAGCGAAAGTAAATGGGAATTGGCAGAATTGATTTGAGTATTTAATTAACAATCTTTTAGTTTTTAGTTTAAACAACGTCAAAGTTAGAAAACATAAAAAAAAAACAAAATATCCTTTACTATTAATAAATTGAAAATCTAGATATTTGCAGTGCAAGTCAACCAATTTTTTTTTGCCGTGTAAATGTTATTCCAGCATGCTATTTTCCTCTTTTCGCTCGAACGATTAACGTTACTGAAATTTGAGATTAATATCCCTTCCCGAATAGGTTTGGCCTCTTTGGCTTCTGGCCCTTTTCGTTAATCGATCCTTCAATATAGTACAACGCAAATGGGTTTCGAACTCAAAGACAGGAAAAGCTATGGACGCTTTCAAGAATGTATTATATTTCTTAGTTGCGACACACTATTTTGATATCTTATATTGTTTTGCTCTTTCAAGGCGTAAGAAAAAATCTTTTGATTGAAAAAATTTTTACGTGCGACATTAATATTATTATCTCCTCGCGCCTAATCATTTAATATTATAGAATTAGTTATATTTTAAGACTACACGAAAAAGATAATACTTATTGCAGTTATAATACTTATCCAACAAAAAAATTTGCAAACTATTGTTTTTACTAAGACTAATCAAATATTGAACTCGCATGTGAATAAAATCGTAGCGTTCACATTTTAATTGCAAAATCGGAATAATATTAAAGTTTGAAATAAATTAAAGTTTCTTTTTAATTTGTATCCTCTTTTGTTATTCGTGCTATTCACTTAGTTATATAATTTTCTTTATGAACGAATATAAAACGTGTCGAGAATGTATGCACATACTTGCATTTTCCTTGCACTTTCAATTACATCATTCAATTTATGAATACTAATCTACATTCTACTAAACTTTTTTTTACTTTTTCTTCGAAGTTGTAATTCCATCGGAAAATCAATATGACGTTTCATATCCTTGCTTCCCAGTACCCTCTTTCTTATCCATTTCGAATCTAGCAGTTCCTGTTTTGTATATATATGTCGTATAATATGATATATCGAGAAATATATCATAAATCTATTTACATACGGAATCAATAAGAAATATATGTGTTGTTGCGATATCTCTAAAATGAAAATATAATAGTATAACTTTTTGCCAATTGTGTATTTTTATAAGTATTTTTATTATTTTTTAATAAAATTTTATTCCACCATATTAATGAAGTATTTCCTATCACTCTTTTTATTTTGATTACATTTTCAAAAATATTTTAGTTTAAGCTCCTCCTGTGAGTAAGATAAAACTTTATATTTTTGTATAATAAATCAATTTTGTAACCAATCAAAAAATATTTTACTACAAAGAGGAGTAACCTTTAAATAATAATACATGTAAAATAAAACAGAAAGAATAATGACACACATGAATATTCATAAAATACTATTAATACGAAATAGTCAATAAAAAAAATTTCATTAGATATTAAATGGTAATATACAGGATGTCTCAAAATTTGCGATCAAAAATACTACAGCAAAAGAAAAAGCTTTTGAAAAGTTAAAAAGTACAAAAAAGTTATTTGTAAATTTTTATTTTAAATCATAGTTTTATTATCTAAAAAATTATTGCTTAAAATAAAAATTTACAAATAACTTTTTTACTTAATTTTTTGAGAATTTTCTTGCTATTTTAAGTCGCGAATTTTGGGACAACCCGTATATAAAATTAAATAAAGTGTGACTGAAATGATCAATAAAATCAAATCAAATTTTTAAAAATATTTTGGAACAAAATGCAATATAAGTCTGTGCGATACGCAAGACAACGTCATGTTGTGATGCGGGAATTTCAGTAGAGATTTGGATGCTCACCCAACGGTCACGTCGAAGATGTTACTGCCGACGGAACTCGACACGGCCATGTCGCCGTATCCCTTTCGCGCCACGATGACGCTTGTGATGAGGTCCGGTATGCTGGTGCCAGCTGCGAGGAACGTCAGGCCCATCACTTCCGGCGGTATGGCCACTGTGTCGCCGGCGACATTCGCCCACCAGACCATCAGATACGAGTACGCCGCGATCCAGAAGATCGAGCCGATGAACGTTATCGGGAAGAACTTTTTCCCTGAAATTAAGCACGTGGATGCGTGGCATTTGTTACACGTTCCCTGCGGATCCTATGGAGATCCTACATTAATCGTCGTGGAGGATAACATCGACATAAAAAATGACTTTATGACAATTTTTTCCATCAGAATTGTAAAGACAACGATGTCTGCGTTAGCATGGGATATTTTTTCGCTCAGAATTATATAGTCGATCACGTGGCGCGAACGTTTCATTCGCATATATTCCATTCAGCTGTAATTTCCGGGGATAATTTAAGTACGCTAAATATGTTTGGTCGATTACCATTCTGACATCATTTATTATGAAACATTTGCTAACTAAACCATGCAATACGAAAAATAATTTGTCTTCGATATAAAATACATACTTTGATAAAAGATTTTTGAAATCAAACATATATTGATATACGAAGTAGAATTTAAATGAAAATATGAGATTGTAGATATACAATTAAACGATAATTATTCTAATAATTTAGTGATAATGTAACTTTGCGGCGAATTGTTTAAAATAAAGTATTTATGAAGTAATTGTTAAATAAGGAATTTCTAATATCGGGTCTTTTCTTGCATGGATATAATGGTAGGTAAACTTTAGCCAATAAGAATCGTCAGTTCGCAAACTTTAATGCCGTATTTACGTGCTTTTACGCTACAATGACGAGAATGAAGTTTGAGATTTCTAATCCGTTTCGTAATCTAATCCTAATGACCGAATTTCGATTTAATTCAAAAGTGACGGAAAAGAATTTCGCTTTGAATGATTTTCAGAGAAATCTAATACATATCGTATAGACAATTATTCGCTTTAAATATAACAAATTTTTGTGGCAAACATTATCAAAATTGATTTTTCTTTATTATGATAAGATACATTTATTATGATAAGTCTATACAACAAAATGGAAATATAAAAACGAAAATGTTTCTATTAATTTTTATAATGTGAATAAATGGAGGTATGCTATGCCCTATGGGATAACTAATTTGCTTAATTTAAGTGAGATTAATTAAGTTTATCTTGGGCAATTTTAATTATTCGAGGAAAGAATTACACCATGAAAATAAATCTTAATTTGATATAAAAATAGCATTCTCGTTAAATTTTAGCGATTATTTGATACTTTTTTAATGAGATGTGCTAAAGTATTGGTACATTAATAGTGATAGTTTCATGTAATGCTTTTATAAAGTCTTTTTAAAAGTTTTTATAAATTATTGAAAAAAAAATCAGAAAAATTGATATTTAAATGTGTGTGTGATATGTAAAATGAAATATCTTGATGCAAACTTTTTGTATACATATTAATAAACAAATAGTTTCACAACTTTTTATATGTGCCTTATAGTTTGTACAATCCCATAATAATTGATTGTGATAACATTCATATTAATGGATCTGTAATCAAAGGCCGAGATTGCTGAAATTCAAAGGACATATCGGAATTTTAGCTGACAATAGAGTCAGTACCGTCTGCGTATGGCCATTTATACGTTTGTACGTATGCAACAATCAGTCCCCAAAGCGAAATTAGCGTGTCAATATCATCTTTCGTCATATTGTGTAATATCGCGATAGAAATGCATTAATAGGTTGAGATAACGCAAGAGACGCGTGATAAATGATGATTTGAATAACAGCAGCAACATGTCCTGCTTAGGATTTATTTATCTTAGCATTTATTATTAAATCGATACGTAGCACATATCGGATTTGATATAGACGTTCGTTCCTGCTTGTCCCACTAAATAACCGAATTGTGCCAGCGTAATATTTTCCGCAAATAATCCGCCATCGACCTTCTCATCGCGAGATTAAAAAAAAATTTATCTTCTTTTTCTACATCTAATCTTCGATAAAATATTATTAGACAAGTTAAACAATGATAAGAAAGTGTAAGCTAAATAAAATGCAAATTCATGCGGCAAGTGAACTATAAGTGCCGTTTAATTAGTCTCTTGTGTTGATGAGATGAAGTTTCCACCTCAACGAAATCGATAGCTCGAAATCCTGAATTCCTGGAGTTGAGTTAATATTACCACGGGATCGATACCGGGCGGCAACAAAACATCGAGCGATGCTCGCGCTGATTGATAGAATTTAATCTGGTCTCGACGTTTTTGGTAGGTTAGAAAAAAAATACGGTAGCCTAGAGTTTTTTTTCAGTCGTAATTAATGACGCATTTGAAACGCTTTTCTATCGCTTCTCTTCAGGTAATATTTCTAGTGAACGATAAATCATCATTCATGTTTCTATCAGCAAAGTGAGCTATTAGATATATATATGCAAATAATCAATATATAAGCAAGTATATAATATAATATTAAATCTATGTATCGCGTGAGATTCTTGAATTCCGTCAATTTTAATGTTTCCTTACGCAGATCGGATATCTATTGCGGTTCGCAATTTATTGCAGTCGAGCGCGAATGGGGAATATACACATGAATATATATTCTTCTATTAACGAGTTATGAAATTGCAGCAGAAATTATTTTGATATATTACCTACGTCTTAATATCATCTTATTATTATCAAAGAATAGAGATAAAGAGCACAATCACAAGTGCGAAATGAAGACTGAAAGTAGCGTGGAAGACATTAAATTATCGTTGCAAGTTTATAGACGTATTTACTGATTGAAACACTTTTGAAAAATTAAATTCGCTGTCCTTGAAAAGTTATATGTTCGTTTCATAAATATCCTAATTGACTTTTCAAGGAGAAAGGAGTTTCGGTCTTGCAATAGATGCAAGATATGTAAATGAAATTGCTAAAACGCTCTTGATAAAAGGTCTTGCTTTTGTCTCTGCTCCAATTTTCATTTCGCCTCTATTCAAGACCGATTATCTGTCAGTATCAAAAAAAAACCTAATATTACTATTCGAACAATGAAAATTGGAAGAGAAGATCGGATGAAACATGGGTGTTAGTGTAAATATTCAGTCATAATCTCATCGATCAAATCGCCGAGAAAATTTAATTTTCACAAAGCTCTATTATTAATCTTCATATAGATATCTATATTTAATTTCGCTTTGAAGATATTTTTTTATAATACATATATAATTTCTATTTTTTTTTAAATTTAAAAAATATCTACAATGCGAAATTAAATATAGATATCTATATGAAGGTTAATAATAGAGTGAAAATTAAATTCTATCAATCAGTATTCTGTATATACATATCTATATGTAGGAGGGTAATTGTTCCTATTAATGTGTCTTTGTATTTAAGTAAGCCATAAAGAAAATTAGCACAATACATACATAAATAAGAAAAGATTCTTTTATTAAATTATTAATATATATGATACCAAAGATAATATTATATTTTTTAACTGTTAAAATATAGTAAAAATTTTTCGAAAGATACATACCATAACTTAGAGGAATTTATATGAGTCTAATAATATTACGAGATTTTAAGCTTGTACCTAATATGTGCTAATACCTTGTTGGAGCATTGTGCTCTGAGTGTATATTGAAGTTGTAAATATAATTAAAATAATAATAATAATAATAAATAAAATGCAATAATTAATATTAACTTAAACAATTAATTTATATTTATTATCTGTTTTAATAATTATTTATTTAAAATGAGTTAAATGGATAGGCACATAAATTGAGAAACATATTAATAAAGCCAGCTTTAGAGAGTCACACACTAATAGAGAGAATAACATTTTTTTTATTTTTATCAAAAACATTATAAAACACTAGCATCTCTTAGATTAAAAAAATATTATAAAACAAAGAAATATTAGAAAATCGGTATTGATTTTAAACAGATAAATTAAAGCTGTAAAGCTGTACTTAATAATTAATTCAGTAATGAACAAGTTTAAAGGCACACTATATAATAAGGACAGTTATATTTTATATCTTACGTGTATACAAACTTTTAAAATTATATCTTACATATATATAAACTTTTAAAATTGAAAAAAATAATATTAGAAATCGGAAGATGTTCACCTCAGTGAAAAATGAGTTATGAGGTTGCTTGAACTTTTATGATAGATATTGAAAGACGATCATTGATTACCTCTAGGTGTTCTCGTATCTGGTAACGTCAACCAAAGAGGAAATAAGATTGGCGCGACTAAAATGTACGTTAGCCTTTTTCTTGGACTGCTTGGCCAGCCCATGTTCAAGGCCTCTGGAGGTTCATCCTCTTCGCCCTGTAATAAATATTTAAGAAAATATTTCTTTTGAAATCACGTTTTTCATCATTTAATTTCAGTCTAAAATATTTGCAAATCAAATTTATTTAGTTGATTTATTAGAATGAAACGATCATTATAATTCTGAAGAATACGAATAAAAGGTTTATATGCATTATTAAAAAAGATAAAGCTTAAAGATCTTTTTAGTAATTAGTTGATTGCTAAATATCTGCTTCTGTTATTCTTGAATAAACCACGATGCTGCAAAGCTTGTATTTGTAAAATATCATAATTTTTAGTACAATCATATTCAAGAAATATTCATATTCATGAAATAAATATAGGTTCTTATATACTGGACTAATCCTCATTTCAAATGTTTGTATATTAGCGGAGATTGACATTAAAGAATTGTGTTTGCTAAATATAATAGTCGAGATTTAATGTATGAGATTTATTCTCATGTTTACAATTAAATAATCCGAAGGAATAAATTACTGCAAGTAATAAATTATATTTTAAATGTTGAGAAGCAAATTAAGACAAGAATCGGAAGCTTTGCAAAATTTAAGAAGATAAAAGAACTAAGTCGTCTCTGCCTCGCTTAATCCTCGAGGATCATTAATCTCTAGAATCTCGTCACTCTGTTGTAAACTTAACGAGGCTACTAGCTGGACCGAATCATCGTGTGAGCTTTTTCAGGCGCATCGCGCTCGTTCCCACAAATTCGCAAACTTCCGTGGAAAACTACAGGGTTGGTGACTTTGTTCCGATTATTCGTGGGAAGCGCGCGGGGCTGGAAACGCGCAATGGATGAGTGGGATGCAGCATTGACCCAGATTCTCTGATGCATTCAAAATGAAAAGGCCCTCTCTCCGCTCATTTAGGACAAAGCCGCCTGAGACTATTCGCCGCTCTGTCCATATACCACGATACCAGCCAGTACCGGCTAATATCCTCGAGAGAACTCTGGATAGTCAAGTTCCGATTTATATTTCCGCAGAGTAGCTCTCCGAAATGCAACAACGATTATGCATCGCTCGGAGAAATTGTTTCGTCATTCTCTGATATCTCCCTTTGCGTCGTTATAAAGACGATTGGTGCAAGAACAATTACGAGATTTCTTTTATATCATAGCGATTGTTGTGGAAGTGTTTCCGGCAAAAGCGCGGTCTCTTTTACACGACATTTTAAGTGAGTAAATACTTGCTAGTAAGTAATCTAGATCATTTTTATTCACATTATGTGTTCTATTTTCTGTTGAATTGTAAAGCCAATTTCTATTTTCAATTTTAAACTAATTTCTTATCAAAGGATATTTTTTTCCTCAAACGTTATATATTCAATCACTACATGGAGAGAAATTTTCTTTTAAAATTTATCCTGAAAATATAGTAATTGTGATACAATACAATATTTTAAAGATTTTTACCAAGCACTTCAGTAAAATTGATCAAACTTATTTTATACTTTATTGTAGTTTTATTAATGAATGAGAGAGATTTACATTAAAATTCTTCGAAATACAATGTTGTATTTTCACATCATATTTTCAGGGTAAATTCTAAGAAAAAATTTTCTTCTTGTACATATACATATTTGTCGATATTTTAATTAACAAATGCCAATTAATTATCGTTAATAAAAAAATATTAAAATTACAAAATAAAAAATTACATAATTTTTTTAATTAAAAAATTTTACTTGTAATAATGTAAAAAAAAATGTATTTTTATGACTCATTTACGACTCATATCTTTTTTCTACGTTATAGTAGAAGTAACATTACGAAAAGTGTTAAAATAGAATTGCGTACTAAAAGTTGCGACATCTTACAATTTTTCGATATCTTTTTAACGGAAACTCGCAGGATATCGTGACTGATTCAATCAGATTTGCCTGAGTTGATCTTAGTCGAAGAATCGTAAAAAGTGAAGGACGATGCCGGATAAGATTCGATATGGTGAACGTGTCACGTTTACATGCGATGTATTTTTTAAGCGAGTATCTCGCGCCGTAGATAAATGTTAATGTGGCGATAAAAGCTCGAATGTTTGACGCAAGAAAATGATACGACGCAAACTATCGATTTAAATCGAGGTCGTGCACGGCATGGCAATTTGTTGCGACGATTGATTCGCTTTGCCGCCACTCGAGACAATTCTTTTTTAATTAAAACAAAAATTAATGTACGTATATATTATTATAAATATTCGGCATTTTAACGAAAATTGATTTTGCATCGTAATTAAAAGTCAATCTGTTTACGCATTAGATGTACAAATAAAAAACGTTCCACATTTTTTAATGAAATTTAATATTTATTATTGAAATATACTGACATAGTTTCAATTAAAGTAATCTTTATTATTTTTCAATAATTCCACCTTTAGTAAATTATAGGATTCCAATTCAATAAAAAGATCGTTCTTTACGTGCAATAAATCTATCAAGTCATTTTCTTATTTTTTTGACATTTTAATATCAATTTTTATTATTCAAGGCGTACTGTCATTCGAATTTATGTAGCGAAATTGATCAAGAACACTATTACAACTTGATTCGAATATTTTATTGCATTCGGAATACTCATTAGACATAGTGCTTTCAAATTATTATTTGTTCTGATTGATGCAGCATTTTTTGTTTGACAAAAGATTTAAAAAATGTTAAAGAAATAAAAAAAAAAGCTTGATGAATCACAAATAAAGACCAATATTTCTATCGAACTGAAATCTATATAACTTGTCTAGAAGATGAGGAAAAATATTGAAAAATAATGAGAATCATTTTTATGATTGAATTATATCAGTATTTTGACAATAAGTATTTAATAATTCATAAAAAATAGTGGATTATTTTTTGTATATTTAAACATAAATTTAATTGAGTGTTAAGTGACTTAAAAATAAGATTTCTATTCATTCGTTATCGGGTCTATAGTTCGCGATGCCATTTTAGCATCTTTCAAAGATTGCAAAAGACATCGAAGACGAGATGGGGAGCGATAAAACGATTTGTCGAAGTTGGAGGCCAAGATAATGCGAAGTCTTCGAATGTATGCGTTCCTATCGCGATGTGTCGTCGGGAAGAATTATTGAATATTTATCTCTGCCGCGCTAGGATAGGTAGAGTCCTACACGATATCATTTGATGAACAATGCGGAAGTTCAGACAAGTAATATCGCTCGTTGCGGTTTTACCTTTTCTATTGTATCGATTGTTCGCCAGTCGTTCTTTCCCTGAGGGAAAAATGATAAAAAAATTTTCCGCTGCGAGAATAACGTGTCAAATAATAAATATGTCAAATAATAAGAACTTATATTGATCATCGATTTTCGTGTTTCTTCTTTTGACAACAATCGTGTCAGGATCCGGGATCGGATTCGCCGAATCCGATCGAATTTCTCTGCGAAAAAGATGCGCCGCAGTATAAACTTTCGCGTATTTCATCCTTGTAGTGGCGCGACGCGACACTATGCGACCGATTTCGACGTAGCCGAAATAACCTTGGATGAACTTTTAAAGTTCGAAACCGACAAATATCGAGCGACACTTTGATTTATGATCGCCAAGTTCGCGGGTGAAAATTGCGGTTGTCCTGATAAGATTTAATGGATGAACACTGTGCCGATTTATACTCTTACGCGTTAAGGCTCTGAGCGTAAAGCTAACTTTGATTACTCTAGGGACTCATCCTTATTACTCTGCGGACCGTTTACGATCACGATGTTTGATCAGCTAAATAGAAAGCAACATTGTTGTAAATTTTGTTTCAATACGTAATCTTAATTGATAAAAAACGGGATTATTTGGAGAAGATCGTGTAAGCACTATGGTATTAATATCCTACTTAAATTTATTATTGTTTAACTTTAATTAATTCATTTTGATTTCATGTTGATTCTTTTAACGTATTCTAATTTTTCTTTATAAATAAAATGTTGATACTTTTAAAGTTGTATCGTCCTAGTTTTATATTAGTGAAAGTTTATGATAAAATGGAGAAGTTTCAAAATAACAATATATAGAATGTTACAGTATTACATCCATAACAACGTTCGACGTTGCAAGTTAAAAAAGATTACTTCGCGTGATTTGCAGTATTGTGGGAATTAAACTGCCTATTCTAATTCAGGATATCCAAGTCGTGATAGAAGCAAACATTTCACAATGGAAAGTAGAACGTTACGATATCGAACTAACGTGCCCTTTTGCAATGCGTGCTCCGAGGAACGCGACAGCCATTGCAAAGTTATACTAATCCTAAAATTAGCCTATCGTACTAATTTCTCCTTGGTTGGAAGTTATTTTTCTCTTGAAATATTCTTATAGGATCATCGGAAAATAGTAAATATTCGAAAACGAGTCACGAGAAATGTAACGACAGATACACTGCCAACAAATCGAACGTTTTGTCAAGAAAAGTGGAACGACAAATTCCAATCAACGTATTCTCGGCTTCTTTGTTTTACGACGGCGTGCAGCATGGGAAATGCCGAAACTATTCCAATCTCTCGAATCGAATCGTTAGATTCTTCTACTCGTATACGCGGTTCTTTCCTTCATTTGCAGAAATAAAGAGTTAAGAGAATCATTTATAACTCGGGAACATATTGATTGATTTTATTAAACTAGTGTTTTTCGCTCTTTCTCGTTACATTTACAAAATCATATAAGTCCTATAAAATTAAAATTTTGAAATATTAAAATTTTGAAAGATACAAAAAAATCATTATAAAAAAATCATTATACGAAGTTTTAACTTTTAAATGAGTAAGTGGAGTAACCATAGTATTCCAAGTATGGGTTTTTTTCTTAAATTTTGTTTTTGGAAAAGGAAAATATAAAATATTGTCCATTGGCGAATGCCTATAAGTCTTAAAATTCATTATAT
>NW_017259213.1:1683749-1707608 GCF_001594045.1 Atta colombica | reverse complement strand
ATACTATTAAAAAATATAATTATAAAATTAAAATATTTTTGAAGTAATCTGATTTCTTTATTTACCAATTTTTATATCATCTGCTTACTTACCCTCGATTACGGATTATTTGGAGGCAAACGAAAATTTTTAGATAATTGTACAATCTGTACGATTGTAAAATGAAATTTCAAATTGTAAATAACAAAATTTTGAACGTTCCCATAGCAATAAGAAGATTAAACAGAATGTTTTAAAATTTATTAGGTAAAGTTTTTATAGTCGTTGAGGATTAAAGATTAATAATCCTAATATCTGCAGACAACGATATCAAAATGATGAATAAAAATTAATCGATAGATAGTCGTACGGACTTTTGCCGTGATAAGTGCTTCTTGTATTCGATATTTACCGAATCGAGTCCAGCGTCGAGACCAGCGGCGATACCGCCGTTCGGAAGTTCCTGAATACCAGCAGTGGTGCCAGCAGTGGTCGTCGTAGTCGTGGTGGTGGTGGTGGTGCCTTGCGAGCCTTGCTGCAGCTGCAGAGTCGTCTCCTTCGAGGATGCGCCGGAGTAATGGGCGGCGGTCGACGTCGCGGCGCCGTTATGCGGCCTAGTGGCATCCAGCAGCACCTTCAGTGACGCTATCGCATGCAGCTGCGTTGCTTTCTCATCCACCTTGCCTGAACAGTACCAGAGATACAGGTTAATGAGAAGAAGCACGATGCATTAGCTCTGTGCGATCATCTCATAGTTGAATTTACAACAAAAAAATGCATGGCGTTCTTTCGCAATGCAATTTTTATATGATTTCGAACATAAAGCAATAAAAATTTCAATTCTTAATTTTACACGAATATATATATATATATATATTAGTCGAAAAAGTGTATTTGATTATGTCAGTCAAGTAAGTATTGTTATGCGATTTACATTTAGTGATAAACGAGTATAGTTTCATTAAAAGATACTTAAGAAATTTGACAATTATAAACATAGGAATAATTTTGGCGTTGGAGTGACTGTATTACGCACAAAAAGTATAGATATATCGCATAGATGCAAAGACCATGTTTGATCACACTAATTACAACGTTTATAGCGTGTCTGAATTGTTTTGTTAAATATTGACTTGGCTTTACTACTATGTACATTAATGTCACGTACATTATCGGAGCAGGTTCGTTACGTTCGTTACGTTTGAGGAAATTTTGCAACTCTCGCAACAAATTCCACGCTTCGCCGAGTTTCCGATTGCGATCAGACAATAAGAAAATGTCATTCCCGCCGTCTTCTGTTCTTATTTTACGCCAGGCCAAGCGCAAGACATTTACAAAACGTCTGCATAAATCGCATATCAAAAACTTCTTTTTTAGTCGTATTGTCGATTTCTACAATGTTAGAAAATCTCAATATAAATCGGCGAGATTGAAAATGCAACTTTGAGATAATCGCAAAATATATTAAAGTTCATTGCATGCAGTTATATTCTACCCTTTAACTAATTCTACAAAATGTACATATTGTACAATACTGTCACTTTTGTCAAGGTATGTGTACTACGGACTTACTTCTACAATCTCCAACCTTAAGAGAACATGATTCATTAATTTACTTAGAAAACGTTTGAATCTATCCAGCCTGTCAGCGTCCTTCTCAAGTTTTTATAAATGCTATTAATCTATCATGTTAGTGGCTTGCAATGCAAGTGCAATTCTTCATCGTGCAAAAAAAAAACAAAACTCAATATTTTTATTCAATAACATTATACAAAAATTTCAGAATCCGAGTATGCATTTCATTATAATAATCAAAATATTAATTAATTTAAAAACAAAATAATCTCATGCATATACAATATACGATATAGATATATCTAATATAAATAGATATATCTAATATAAATATTGTTTACAAAATTTATCAAAGATAAAAAATTATCATGCAAAATAGGAAAGTTAATTTTGTTTAATATTAAAATCTCTAAATATGTTCTTGTTTAAAAATTGAGAGAAAATGTCTGTTTCTTCAAAATTGTTCTTCCTAAGAAGAATTTAAGAATTAATAAATATTTAAATGTTAATGTTTTGTGTATACTATTGAATAAAGTATTCTTTCTAGTTATATAAAATATTATATGATTAATGATACATACATATAATATGTGTATTATAAAATTTGCTGCGTAGAGGTCTCTAATTTCATTTTTGAAGTGATGTGCAACATGCAGCAGAGCATAGCATTCGCGCCACGCGATGAAAGATATGAGAAGTATATTAAAAGTAAAGATTAAAATTGAAAGGAATAAGATATGAATGCGAGCTTCTATTTACTGGGAGAATGCATTCAATTTTATAGAAGAGTGTAATTTTATCCCGGGAATAAACTTATAATATTTTTTTATATTTCTGGAGCTCATTCAGCCTTGTTAAAATTAACTCGTATTTTAGTCAAATGCAGATAATTATTATCGTAAATTTAGCGTGTTTTAAACAAGCGGACATGAAATATAAATACATGTAGGAACAGCACATTTGTATATGTATACATGTCCGTTTCCGTTATATACAATTCACAATGTCATGTGTACAGATTATGCATAATTTAGAATATATCAATATACATGCTCTATACATAGCTTTGAGGAAAATTTGAAAATTTGATGGTCTTGCCGCTAAGAGGAATTATTTCAACAAGTAGTCGATTAATCGCGACATTATCTATTTCTCTGAATGAAAAACTTTTTCATAATTATAAGGTTCTTCCTTCAATTCGTTGTTTCATTCAGTTCGTTCCTTCATTAATAAACGAGAAGTAGAATTGTACATGCGATTAGGAAATATTTAATTCAGTAAGATTTAAGTGATTTCGATGAGAGCGAAATGATTTCACAATGTGACAAATAAATCATTTACTGGTTATCGTATTTAATTGAGGACAATTAAGTTATTAATAATCCTTAAGTGCAATAAAGAAAGACAAATTTGTATAATCATATGTTCCCCATTCATTCAACTATATACAGATCGGATATCCATTTTTCATTGTATTGCATCATAAGAAAAAAAAGATTCTAAAAATATGGAGTAAAAAAAAGGAAATTATCAATTATTCATTTCTTCAAACAACTCTCACAGACTTTGTATTATCCTTTTTACATTTTTTTACACGATAAAAATAACTAAACAAGTCTAATAAGTAAATTATTATTTCGAAATATAAGGCAAAACGTTATGATATTATATAATTAAATTTTTTATGTATTAAATTTATTTCTGCGTCCTGACAATTGTGTATGATTTATATTTATTTTTATAATTATTTATTCATTATCTATATTTTTATAGACATTTACAGGGTGCGTCACCAAAATCCGAACAAAATCGAACAATTTCTTTAAACAAAATATTTTTAATGAAAATTAAATATTACAACAAATCCTTTTATATGACACTTGGGGGATCTTTGTAGAGCACAATTATTCGATACATCCCCATTAACTTGAATGATGACCTCTATTCTCTGTCTGAAACGGTCACACGCTGTAATGTAGCGCTGTCCATGCCGACGATGCTGCCTCAATAGCGGTCCTTAATGACGTCACATTAGGATGCCGAGACTTGTTTGTGACCCTTTCAACTACACTCCATACGTAGTAGTCTAAGGGATTTAAATCTGGACTGTTGGGAGGCCAGAATGGGAGCCGAGGCGAGCAACTCGTCTTGTTCTGGCAGCCTCAGAGAGCATCTGTTATATCTTTAATGTGTACGATTTGTATCGAAGGCAATCTTCATCGGCAATGTAAGCGAGCTAACGCATTGTTGGCTCGCTTACATCAACAATTGATGCTAATTTTTGCAACGATTGCCTTGGATCATCCGAAATTAGCACTTTCAATGACTGCGGGGGATCATCCTCGCGATGCGTTTTTTCGAGTGACTCTTCCTCGCTATCATACAGGAACCTTCGTTGGATTGTTTTAAAGCCGTATATTTTGTCACAACATCATAAACGGTTGATCTCGGATATCCAAAGAACCGAATTATTGCTGAGCGTCCAGCGCGAAAGTTTTTGATGATTGGTGATCGCGGCTCTTTGATTATACTCTACTTGGTTTCAACATCGCGGTCATTTTGAGAATATGATTGTTCATAAAAAGGCTTTCTCGGACTAACAACAACTTCTGGCGGAGACACAATATAGAGGAAAATTTAAATTGAAATTTGTCCGGATTTTGGTGATGCATTCTATATATTTATATTTATTTATTCAGTCATTATCATGAATCTGAGTTTATAATACAATTATTTCAGAGCTTTCCAAGATTTCTGTATCATTTGACAGTCGAAACATATTTTAAGCAACTTTGCAAGTCATCATCAAAATGCATTCGTCAGAAAGTGAAGTAACTAACTAACAAGCTGTTTTCGCGAACTACTTGTGAGCTGCTCCAAATACGTCGGTTATGCATAGCTCATGAACTTTTGCTGCTGCTCGGTAGCAGGTCAAAAGTAAAAAGAAGCGTGAAGAGACTGAAATGGTATTATTATATATCGAAATAGAATAGAGTCATTTTCAGCGGCGACGCAGTTTGTTATTTATTTCGGCTCTCTATATGCAACGTTCTGTCTGCATATACAATATATATCCATAGTTTTTTTTATTTTAGAAATTAAACCTCCCCCATGATGCATAACATACATAGATCCATTCGTACGATGCTTAGTAAAATTAAAAAAAAAATAATGACGTGACAATGATAAAAAATATCCGCGATGCATCTATGTTTTCAAAGCTATTTCATTTAAATACGTAAGGTTTTGTTTTAAAAAATGATATTATTTTTCAATCATTTACAGTTTAACATTCTGCGAGTTTATAAAAAGATACAAGTGCGATAGCGAAAGGTCACTTCGCATGAACAACGTCATATTGCGATTATATTTTTTTATTATATAAACAAACCGTTAAGAGATCAAAGACTTGAGCTCAGTTCGAAATCGATCACGATATAATATGATCTAATAGACTGACCGAACCATGATCACTGCTGTGTCCGTAGTGTAAATCTTAAAAGAATAACTCACTGCTTATCGTGTTTCGTGCTAAGGGATTACGGATCTGCGTGTCGATGCCAGCAGTAGGTCAAAGAGAAAAAGCTCGAATAAGTGGCCTTCATTCCCAAAGGTGGGAACAAGGCGAGAAAGAAAAGTAAAGAGTCCAGGGCTGGAAAGTAAGCTGCGATAGTAGTATCGACCCCAAAGTTGCAAGATGGAAAGCCGGGAAAAGGAAGTGGGTGGAAGGAAGAATAGGTTAGAAGAAATAGCAGGGGAGGAGTGTCGGTTAACTGTCGTGTCTCAATCCGTTAAATTCACAGTCGATTAGTAGTTTCCAAGATGGAAGAAAGTCGGGAATGTCGAAAATCAGAGTTGGTAGGTCAACGTGATATAGAAGCGAACTCGAGATACTGCCTGTTAACCCACAAAACTCAATCAATTCGCGTTTACTCGGACTACTTGCTTTATAAACCATTAAAAACATCAGCTATCGAGAATGAGAAAAGTGTCGAATAATGTACGAAAGTTGTGACATGTCCGTTGGAAATGTTTTCTATAGTTGTCCAACAGCGAGGAATTCGTGCATAGTTAAAGACTATGGGTGGAAAACTGACAAAGGGAGTCTTGTTCCTCGTGGTGAAATAATAGCTACTACTGTTAACAGATTTCGCATTTTGCTGAGTCACCAAATCGAGCGCAACGTCATTCGAGCGAATAAAAAAAGAGCTTTAAGAGGGTTTAAATTTAATTATATATCCGATTGAAATTAGATATCAATGAATAATCGAATATTTTAAGTAGAATAATTAAAATTATTCCGAAGTTGTTAACATTAACTGATAGCGTATTTTTTTATTTAAACAAATTCTAAATTGTTCTAAAAATTGCAGCACTTCCTTCTATATTTTATTTCAAATTTTATAACAAATAAATAAATGTATAAATTTGTTGAAAAATTAATTTAATAGAAAATTTTTATTATATCTCATTTGCACGCACGCGGTTAATGAAGAAAGCAACCGGGATTTGTCATGATTTATATAATCCTCGCACTTTTCTTAATAATAATAATACATCTCGCCTTTGAAGAAGATTTGAACATAGATTGTCATTATAAGACTCCACAGAAAGTCACCTAAATCAAGGACCATTAAATTCTTGAAAGCATCGACCGAGTTGATCAGAAACGGCATCTTCCTTACTGAGACAGCACAGGTTTCAATAACTCGTTTCCATCAGATTTCAATAACTCGTCTCGGAATAATCTTCTTTTAAATTCAAAACGGTCACGGTAGTGCTGGGGATAATGAGTTCTGCTGTCATCTGGCCCCGTTTAGCGAATTATACAGAAAATTAAACTCAACTTTCAGTATATACTTGCTCTACCGTTTGCTCCTGTCATTTTGTAGTCTGAGAGCAGATATCGGCTACATAACTGAGAAAATTTTCTAGCCTTCCATTCAAAGAAACATTAGAAGACAAAAATTATCAAAAATAAAATGATACGTACTAAAAGAAAAAAATCATCAAAAATAAAAAGCATGAATTTTAAATATTGGTATATAACAAAAATTGAATATGTGATTAACGAAATGTTTTATCAACTATTGCGATTGCTCTCATGCACTTGAAGATCGCATTGAGACCCTTGCCCTTTACATCCTGTTACAATCTTATTCTTTCATCATTTCGATGCACCTCACAAGAACTCTTAGCAAAATCGATGCCGCGCTTCTTTTGCTAAACATCGATCGATTCTGTTAACCGGGGCCTTTCGTTGTCGGCAGGTATCGAATACTACCTCGCGTGTAAGCGATTAAGGCGTGGATGCTAGGTAATTTTAATGCAAAACCTGACGTGATTGATTGCTCGCATCCGTGCGCCGCCTTTGGTCAGAAACCGCAGAGATACATAGAAATCACCGCAAATTCTACTGACTTTCGGCCAAAAAGCGTGCCCGTTATTTCGCAAAATGTCAACTAAATATCTAAAAAACTTACATATTGTTGATTTTTTTTTAGTCATAAATTTTATATCTTTTATTTTATATCAATAATATGAATTTTTCATCAGAATATAAAATATTCATATTAATGCCACATGAATTAAAGAGATGAATTTACTTCTCTATTCGATTAAGCTTTTATATGAATTTTCTGATAAATTATATTCCTTTAATAAAAAAATGTTCTATTAATAATTCAGCTTTATGAAAGGACGATTTTGATGTTTAAAGATTAATTATTAGAATTATTATATAAAATTAATTATTATATTATTATATATCGCATTGAGAGATAGTCAATAATATGAATGGTTGCATAGAAGATTGTGCGTATAATAATGCTTATGCAAAATATTATTTGCATATATATGTATGTAATCTGATGATAAATAATTCGACGACTATACAGTGCAGAATAAAGCGGATAATATCATACCAATCGTAACAAAACGAATAATAAAGTTTAACAAACAGGTTGATACATCTGTGACCTACTAATGTAATTGTCAAGCGCTATATAAACTAAGTTTTGTATAACTTTCATTTCTAGAGACGTTATGTACTAGGAAATCTATCAGGTGGAAGTGAACAGCTTTCTTCTTATGATCGTTCGTATGACGACGTAAAATAGAATGTAAACATAGTACTTTAATTCTTCATAGCGTGAGAATCCTTCTCTTGTTTGCATACCCATCTCGAAATTTTAGAAATGTATTACTAGTAATATTTTTTTTATCACAAAAATATAATAGATCTACGTCTTCTTTTGTTCTCGTATTGTTTCGTATTTATAGCTCGTATTAATCTCTGCAACTACAAAATTTTATGGTCAGATATCCCTATTAATTCATGATAGGGTTCTTAATCTCCGGTGAGACTTGTTTAAGTTCCTAGATTAATTTCTAGTACCCGGAAAAAGAAGTTGATTATACTTTGATCGCGTCTATCTCTTCGTTTATCTTCATTATCAATCATGGCGAACAACTTTTTTTTAGAAGAGTATGTTAATTAGTCTAAAAACGTTTCAACAATGTAATACCACATTGCGTCACTGATTAATGATAAAAAGGATGATATAAAATTGTAAGTGTTACAAACACAATAAATAAGCGATAAACTCAATATCTTCGTACGATTTGTATAATAATATATTCATCAGAAACCTTAGTTTTTTTTTTTTTAATTGTGCAATGCGCTTTCACGTACATTTAGGCGCAATCTGTCTCGTTCAATTTAGTTTTATTTCAACTAAAACATGATATCCTTTTGATTGGGAACATCTTACCATCGTTTTTGTAAATAACAAGAATATGCAAATTCTTTTTCAGCAAGGTTTTAAAAGGAAAGGAAAAAACTTGTCAGGGATGAGGAAGGCACAACGGTGCACAAACAGCTGGTCCGAGAGCGCTATAGAAACAGCAGTCCGTGATCGCAGTCGTCGGCATTATCTCGAGTGGTGTCTGGATGACGTTAAAGCGTTGGAGTTAAAGGAAGGGAAAAGGAAGGCAAGCCCCAAGTGCGGATTCGCTAGTTACGATCGATACACGTTGGTTTCTAGGTCAGGGTCCCAATACACACTCGCCACTCACCACCACTCAGGATATACTCAAAACGAGACCCGCAAATTTATTCGAAGCCAACCAGTGAGCGACGCCATCGTCATCACCATCGCGCCAACCGCTGACAAAACGCATCCCGCTTTTCGATCTCAATCTTTTTTCCCGCTCTTTCGCGACCGGGAGTCTGGATGCTGCGGAAGATGCTAGCGAAATTAAACATTATATGCGGATCTATTCCAAGTAGGTCTATTATACGCGGCGAAGAAGCATGGAGATTCACTGTTTCCTCGCGAGGACGGGAAGGAATACGTGAGCTTTTGAAATCGTATTGAATGTTTCCCACGCTATCCAGATTAATGACGTGCTTCCGTTACGAACGCCTCGCGACGAATGTAGGTGGAAAGAAAAGAACGCTATGTATGGAATTGGGTTTGTGTCGTGCGAGATTGTACCGCGCTATTTCCGCGAGGATTCGCGGATGTGACCGAGTATCTTATGATAACCTTTCCCGTATTTTATCGAATATTGAGCAATTTTTAGGAATTGAGACGCAGCTCGAGGAGCGTATTTTCTATCTCTCCGCGGACGAAAAAATTTATATTTTAAGAATATATCGAATCAAACGAATACAGGAACCATCTCGCTATTTTTGTTGTCTACTATACAAGATTTTACGCAGTTGAAGTAGTACCAATTACAATTTCATGTAATAAATCGCTATACTATCTATCTGTACGTATCGGTAGCTTTACAATTCTATTGGTAATTCTAAAGTTTGAGTGAGTGGCCTATATCGCGGGATTAGATGGCCGCGTGGATTGAAGTGACACGTACACGTTCGAGTGTATCACTCGAACGGGAAATCGAACAGGCATCACTTGGGATATTACGTGCCGTATTTTCGAGTGATACGAGTCAACCGTAACGTTCTGGACGAGGCATTTCAATTGTGGTAAAGGAGGCGCGAAATGAATAGTACAAAAGCTGATAGAAAAAAATCAAATTGATGTTATCAAAGTAATTCACTTCGCTACGTATTATATTATATCGATATTATAGCGATTTTATAAAGAAAAAAAAGAAGAAATAAGGAAAATCACAATTGAGATTCCTTAAACTTTAAATAAACTAGTGTCTAGCTATTAAGCTTTGTAAATTCGTAGAAAGACTGTCGTAAACTTTTTATTCCTTAATTACGTTCGTTAAGATCGTATTTCCGTGCAGAATTTCCTTTATAAAATAGCATAAAAAGGTCAATGTTATCATAGAGAGAAACGAGCAAATATATGGACTTTCATTTCGTTTTCGGACATTCTCGGCAGTTCGAGGGAGATCGATGATGAGAATTAACATGCTGCCGAGCCGAATGGCCGCAGCGCTTCGCGCGATATAATCTAGACGTTCTCACGTCAACGTCGTTCCCGTATTTTTTTTTCACCTCATGGTAAAAACGTCCTGCAAACTAGTGCAAGTTACGAGTTAAAACGAAAACGATTCGGGAAAAAAAAAGGATTGGAATTTACAGTAAACGTGGCACATTGCTTCAATAATATATGATTTCAAAATAACTCCAAAAATTACCACACATTTCTTTTTAAAAAAGGTAAGATCGACGTGAATAATTTTAATCTTCTGTAATTTGTAAGAATTAAAAGTGGTACGTTCAAAATTAACTTTTCGATAAGAGGGTTTTATTTGATGAAAATGTAATGACAATGGTATACATGTAATAAGCACGAAATGCAATTATTGCAGAGAAAAGTGAAATATATCGAGTGACTTATCGAAATCCATAATTTATCGGCGGAATTTGCTTGATTGCTTGATATATAATATCGGTGTGTAATTGTGTCTTCTGCAATAAATCGATTAGTCATCGCTTATTCTTTCCAATATCTTGTAAAATCAAGTATTACTAACATTTATTGCTATGTCGGATGAATTGTGATACGAAATTCCGTGATCATATTCATAATTGCGACAAACTGCGTTACATCACACCAGTTTATAAAAAGTTTTTTTGTTACTTTGAATTAGCAAGATGTTTCTTATGGACTTTTGAATGTTGTAATGTTGCGAGCCAAATTTCATTAGCATTTTCCGAAATAATTGAGGATTTAGTGATGTTAAAAATGACTTTTTGTAATGTTTGAAGTCTTTTTGTAAAAAAAGATTATATTGAAATTCTGATCAGAAGTCATAAGCGAAAAACTTGTTATCTTAGTAAAACTCTACATTAAAATTTTTCATAACATGACTGAAAAAAAGATATTAAAATAAAAAATATCATTTTAAAGGGAACAATAACGTTTATGGCTTCAGAATTTAATGTTAATCTTTATTCACAAAAAAAATTCAAATATTACAAAAGCCATTTTAAAACTTAATTATTTCGGAAATTTAATGTGCTAAAATTTGGTTTGGAATATCGTTTTCAGTATCCAAAAATCTATAAGAAACACACCTTACCTAATCCAAAACAATTTTTAATTGTAATTAACTATAATTAAATTAGTGTTATTCTCAATGACAATCTCTTTAGTAATAATTCTCGATAATTGCTTCTCATAATTAATAATTATTGTTACTTTCGAATGAAATTGTTACTTTCGCTGAAATTCGCGGGAGAACAATCTTTGCTAAACGTGTCATCGTACCGGAAATCTTTTCTTCTCTGGAACCATTTTCGGTGCTTGGAATTATCGGACCGATCGAATCGGATAATCGCACAGTTTATCCTTAGGAACGACCGCATATCTAACCCTTTCTAACGGCTCTCAAACGAATTCTTGCGGCGTTTGTTAACCGCTCTAAATTAAGTATAGAGAGAGGCTCTCGCGCGGTGCTGATAAAGATCTTAATCCACGAGCTAACCTCAGAACCCGGCAACCTCGTATAGGATTGATTTCGTACTGTATGTATACGTACTGTGTAAGCCGAAGACGGTCGCACAAATGGGTCAGGTCACGCGCCACTGAAAAGAACCATCAATTAGACAGCCCTCTTTCGCGCAGACTGCAACCCGTCATTGCCCGCGTTTTGTCTACTAAGCGCTGATATATACGAGTTGTCCTTATTTTTGAGTCGATCCATATTAATGGTACCATACACGGGCCCAACAAAGAGAGGCATTTGTTGTCAACAGCAAGCCCGTATTTTCCCAAAAATTTCATTCACCTTTGGCCGAAAATACTCGGAAAATGAGAAATGTATTAAATAAATGTGTATAATAATTAACTGTTTGCATCGGGATTAACAGCAATAATCAGAATTATAAAACAAATTTAAATGATATATCACACGTCGGCTTTAAGCAACATTTTGCAGAGATTTTCCTCATCTCTCTCACGCAATTGTTCACTGAGCGTTCTATTTTATTTATTATTTGTTTATCAGTGCAAGATTGATGTGCAAGATTCTGTCCAGGATACCGAATTAAGACTCACAGTAATGATGCGCGTAACAATGGCATTTTCAGTAGGATGAGCGGAAAACCGTTGCGTCGCAACAACCAATCCGGTAATCCGACTCGTTTAGAAAGGGGAAACGTTATCTCGTTTTCTCCAATGCTTTTGTTAATACCACATGTGCAGCACCGTGGGACTACGGTAAAATAATGTTCGCCGTCTCTCGCGCGCCCGCGCACGCTTCGATCTATAAATGTACACGGATAACCGCGAACAAGGGAGAAATATCACGGAATGGACTCGCATTTATTCTTCGACCCCCGACTGGAACCAAGCGGTGCTTTCATGCGTCGTATCGCGCGCACTTAATCCTCCGACGTTCTGATCGAGCTGATATATCGCGATTGAGTGCGTACCTTGTCCTTTCCCACACATCTGACGTTCCCTGAATAAAATGAGATTTTATTCTGTTCTGTCATGTCCGTTTGTTTAATCGCGATTTGACGTAATAATCGGAAATGTTGGATGTGATTGTTCAACGTGGAAATCGTCAATTTAGGGATTTCGAGAATCCAGGTGCAAGAATGTCGCTTCTGCAGAATCCGCTTGTTCAAGATGACCGATCACATATCTAATGATAATTGCAAATAAATAAAGTCAAGCTTCATTTCAGACATGTCAGACGGAATTCTTATTAATTAATTATGTAGTCCAATTGTTGTAATTTGTGCTTTTAATTGAAAGACTCAATTAATTAAAATTTACGTTACAATTAACTCTAAATAAGTTTTTATTGTTTAATTATACTATTACAGCAAAATTTGTTCGGCTATTCTTCCGGTTAAAAAGTTAAGGCTACCCCCAGTCTTGCCTACGCAAAATGTATAAAAAAATAAGTCAATTTAAAGTTCTTCCTTTCTTTCCATAAAATAAAAGATTCTGATTGGTTGATTTTCTTATGCTTTATATATTATGCGTTATACGTATGCAAGACGTCTGTGTTCGGGACTTTAGTTAAAATATCGTTTATATAATGATAAGCACTTTGCATTCGTAACTATCGTATATTTATAAAAGCTTATTTGATGTGAAACATTTGCATTATGAAATATTCGGCCACAGATACGGCGATGTGAAAAGAATTAGATATATGAGAATATTTATTAGAGAGAGGGGGGGAGAGAGAGAGAGAGAGAGAGAGAGAGAGAGAGAGAGAGAGAGAGAGAGAGAGAGAGAGAGAGAGAGCATTTTCATAAATGTATTTTCTAATTGGCAAATATTGCGCGAATCTATTTAATAGGCCTTTTAGTGCAGAAGATAAATCAAAGTCTGATTTAACGCTGACATGAACTAACGAGACGTTTAAATGCCAATCACGAGAATATTCGATTTAATATCGTGAAGGATATAATTGAGCGTAATGTGTGTGCTAAACGTTTGCGAACAGTTAACAGACGATAACGCTAATAATTTAGGACGGAAAGTATCATGGCATTGACTTCCTACGCGCTTCCAATCTCTCAACCGAATTATTTATTAATGGCTATAGCCTGAGGCACGACTCAGCGATCACGTTCGTCATCAATAACTATTTTTGGACGCATCCCGAACACAGTGGAAATTTAAACCAATCAAGCTTTAAGGGCGTTCAATACAAAATTCCTGCACGGGAGAGTTTTTATCGGGCTTGCATAGCGCGCAACGTCGCTGAAACGTCGCGTATTTATGGAAGAGGATAACTCCATATTATTCGTTAATTGATGGTTGTGTCCTCTTGAACTCTGTAAATATATGGAAAAAAAAATCGAAGGACATACAAAATAAATGTAACATGCGGCGTGCGTAAGAGCTCTTTACCGCGCGATCGACATACATGCTGTAGATCTCTGACAAACAAGCTTTCAATATAGCAAGATTATGCTATCTATATAGCTACGTTTGTCATTCATGAAACTGTTGTTGTCAAATCAACATGCATCTTCTGAAATGTGGGCACCGTCCTTATTTTATACACATTTCAGACGTTGTGATATCAATGAACGAACGATGCTCTACCTATCAATAAGTTTCGATATGACAATTATCGGCTAGAACGAATCTGCAAAGAAGCTCCCCAAGTAATGCGCTTCTGCGTGATTCTTTCTGTTTGGATATCTAGCCAGTTTCATTATTGTCTTTCATATGATAAAATAAGTAAATAAATTTCTTTGAAGAAAGAAACGATTTCTGCATTAATATGAACATTCTGTGCAAAAATTATAAAAATTATAAATAAACACTCATTCGACACAGAGAAATTTTTTTTCTATAATAATGATATAGAATACAAACTGCACATTTCAATGATAAATTGCAAATATTAGCATTCATTTTAGACTAATTTACTAAGCTTATGAACATTATTATCTGTTTATCATATTAAATTAAATTTATCATATTAAAAGTTGCAAATTTATTAGCCGATTCAAGTTAACTGCGGAGTCTTTTGTCATTTGAATTTTACGGCGTTTCAGTTACGAGAGTGAAATTTTATTCGCAGTAGAATTTCCGAAGAGATTAAAGCCTTGAGCACGTACTTATACTACTACGTAAAGCCACGGGGTTTTTTTATTAAACGCTCACATAGTTTTACATTTAAAAACACTTTATCTGTCGAGCTGTCGGAAATTCTGTGACTGTCTCAGAGATACATCGTCGGAACGAGCTTCCGAAAGCCCGTCGGTTCAGCTTGCCTGCGGCATTACACAAAAGCGTCGCGACTATCAATTGTACAAACATGCAACAAATAAAATGTTATCGAACAGCATCACAATTATGCAACTGTATTTTCCAAGATATCGCGATTTTGCATGCTAATAGATTGATTGCGTTTGAAATTTCATGCTATAGCGTAATTACATCACAGACAACAGTGGCTGTTATCTATGCTAATTAACGGTTGTAGTAATAATGATCAAAAATCTCATTAAGTCATAACAAAATTATGTTACTAGAAAAAAAAAATTTGGTAGGGTTGCGTTTCGCTATCGCTCCGTTGTGAAAGATTCTTAATTGGCTTCGATCAAGCATTTATTAATATTCGTTTTGAAATTTCGTGGGAATTCTCATCGTTCCTATCGCCGTTCCTACGCGTTCGCATTACAATTACTTCAATTTGTTTTGATTTTTTAAATAATGGCTCCATTTATTTTAACGTCGTTCATTTATTTTAGCAAGCAAGAATCTGATATCTTATAACTCTGAATAAGTATTTGAAAATAAAGCACTATTATTAAAAAATAAACAAAAGAAATGCGTATGTGTATCTTCCCCGATGTAACGAATCCACATTTTTCGAAATACCGAAGCATGAAAAATACATGAATCTATCTTGAAAGTGTTATTAAAAGCGACATTCATCATAACAATTTAATTGAGCAGGTGAGACTTTTGTAGAATTACAGCGAAATTGCGACATTCCATAATGGATATCGTAAAACCCAATTTTATCATCATCACTTTTCGAGTGAACATGATATCGACGACGCGATGAAACGTGAGTATTCGATATCATGGCGAACAGAGCGATAAGCGCACGCGGTGTGCACGCATGAGAGATGCAGAACGAGCGCGAGCGACATAATAGAATGAACATAGAACAGGCATTAAAGAAATGAATAATCGTCGTGCTAACAGAAAAGCATAAGCTGCAAGCGAGAGTGATAGAGTGTGGAGTTGGTATACCGGCGCGGGACTGACCGTCGTGGAGCGGATCGATCGTGTGGATCATAAGCTGCAGCAGGCCGTGTCGAAACTTTGCGTGGCTCTCCCGCGAATGAGAGGACGGGCCTCCGTGGGCCTGTTCGCAGCCTTGTCCGGAACCTGTGCCACCGCCGCTGCCGCCGACGCCGCTGCTGCTGCCAACTCTGCTACTGCATCCAGCCTCCCCGGGCGCCGGGATGCTTCCGCACGCACCCGACGTACCGCCTACGCTCGTTTCGCTATTGTTGATCGCGTTCGGATGCTGCTGGAACACACAACGCCATTTCAGCATTCAGTGGAAAGTCTCACGATTGCCAACGCGCGTTTGTGTATCGCTCGAGGCGTGTTACGAGATAACTATTACTCTGTAGGGCTGGTTCGAGGTAATTGTTTGACATAGATAGGAACAGAAATTTTTTTTTTTTAGGAATATCCATGCAGGAGTTTACCTACGACCTTTCCCATAGTGAGGAAAATTCGTACTATGTACATTGTTTTATGCGAGTTCCAATACCTTTGATGGGAAGAGAATGTGAAAAACAAAGAAATTCGTGAAAAAATTTTGAATAATTTTTGCATTATTCTTTGCATTGTTTTTCACATTTTTTATAGCTTTCGATTGTTGTATAATTTTTTTGTTACAGTCCATTCTCGTATCGATTAATATACACGGCACACATGTCATATTATTTATATTTATATATCTTATTAAAAATAATACTTGTGAAGTATGTATGTTTTTTGGTTTTTTTTTTTTTACTGTATGAGCAAATTCTGTATTTCGTGGAAATTCTGTAAAGTGTGACATCACGTGTTCGATTATCGAAATTGGGTCGTAAGTGAAGCTGCACCAGTAATATGAAATGCAGAATACGTGAAGTGTCACACCATTTGCTTTATAATACATTTATTTTTAACAAAA
Source organism: Atta colombica (assembly GCF_001594045.1). Classification (NCBI taxonomy): domain Eukaryota; kingdom Metazoa; phylum Arthropoda; class Insecta; order Hymenoptera; family Formicidae; genus Atta; species Atta colombica. The sequence continues at coordinate 1,690,937 of NW_017259213.1, read as the reverse complement.
TTAGTATAGAATTGGAATAAAATTAATTGGAATAAATCCTAGAAAATATCTCCAATAAATGATATTTAATATAATTGTTATTTGATGACTCATAACACTTTTAAGTTTGATTTCTTTTCGACACAAATCTTCAAATAACACACAGTACAACTGCATAATGTGGAAATGTTTTTCTGCCACACTTTGTTTTCATGAAAATCAACAGAATATAACTTCCACTTTATGATTAACATTTTAAGTTAACTGTTCGCCATTTTACAAACTAGTGCATTTTTATCTCTGCCTAATTCAGACATGTGATACCTCAGCTAATAGAATTTCTACAGAGTACAAAATTTGTTCAAAGTATAATTTTAATGGGACAATTAAATAGGACATTTCGTGTGCCTATAATTCGCGATGTATATATGATCAAAAGTAATTATGTCTGCTTCTAATTAGACTTGTCAATGTTACGACTCCAAACTTCTTTAGAATATAAAGAATGTTAAGTTTTGATTGTTTTTCAGCTAATATGAAGAAATTCCAAGATTTATCACGAAAAAACATTTTCAACAAAAAAGAAATCGTTATATGTTAAAAACAATAAATCTAAAATTTATTGAGTAAGATTTCTCGGAAATTAAGCAATAAAAACTGTACTATTAATACTTAAATACGTATAACTTCATAAGCGTATTCGCTATTTAAAGACAGAATTTGAAAACGGTTATTTTATTCAAATTATAAATTTAAATAACAATACAGTCCTTATTGCTTTCCCGATATTGCTTTCTTAATGTCTTACTTAACTTTTTACTAATAATAAATGTGATAATGTATTTATTATAATGTATGTCTTTAATTACGATTTCTCTCGTGTTCTTGATGTTTCCCAGACCACTTGATTCCGTTTAAGTAGTTCTTTAATATAATTTGTATTATATATCTTGAAACTTTTTATGTTAGCCGAAAAACGGCCAAAATTTAATATCTTCCTTTACCTTCTGTGTGCGAATTGAACACAGAAGATTGCTTGAGATTAAAACTCATGCTTAGTTAAACCACGGACAGTATTGTGGTTAGAATATAATTAACATTTTCGGTTCGCACATAACAAATGCTACCGCAATATTTAAGCATCAAGCGGTTGTACTTAGGCCAAATAGTAACACATTGCGCTGCCTCAATTTACTTATTCATGAATAAAGTGGCTTGATTATTTCGCAAAACGCGTTGCAATTAGACTTTCCATTCATATCTAAATGTAGAATCGACGCGTTGAGTGTTATTCCTCCAGTTCATAAACTGCTGAAAGATTAAAGAGCTAATTTCAGGTTACTCCCGATATTTAAATTGTACGCTTTATCGTAGGCGTCCGTTATTAGTGGGTCATTACATTATTTGTGGGTCACCTCTTTCGCAGAAGGAAAAATAGAAAGTTAAATATCTTTTCTCGTCCCGGTGAACTCGCACGTCATTTCCACAGATATTATTTCACGAACTGCATATCAAAATGGTATCTATAATGTATGTAGTGAAACGAATAAGATAATGACGAGGTTGGATTGTGTGTGTGTGTGTGTGTGTGTGTGTGTGTGTGTGTGTGTGTATGTGTGTGTGTGCGTGCGTGCGGCGTGTGTGTGTGTGTGTGTGTGTGTGTGTGTGTGTATATGTGTGAGATGTTCGTCAGGTTCATCAAAATGTCATACTATTTTCCAATTATTATCTTTCTCTCCCAGGTATACGGCGTCAACTTTTCCGACGGAATTTCCAGCGAAACGATGATGACGACATAAATCCGAGGAAGAATGTTCGACGTGCAATAGTGAATCGTGTCCCGTAATAACTTCCACGGCGCAGCAAAATAATGATATTACTCGGGACGACATTGTGCCAGTCGCGGTCGTCGCATGTCGCTTATAAACGTTTTACGGAATAAGTTTGCTGCCACTGACAGTGCGATATGTTAACTATTGTAATATACGAAATGAATTATATGACGCGTAAACGTATAAAATTTGAAAAAGATATTTTGGAGAATGTATTCTTCTAATCAAATTCTAATCAAATTTAAATCGATTTTATCTACTGAACTTTTATCGCGCTGCCTTTGATTGTCAAATAAAATGAAATTTTTGTGAGCAAGCATCTCGTGTTTATATTTGTATGTAATTATGGAGAAATACACATGAGTTGATTATATACTTTGAGAAAAAGAGAGTTTTACTCTGTTGTAATTTCATTAAATAATGAACCTAATATAGCTTATAGTATACGACGAAGATGTTACGTGAAAATCGCGTTAACTGATAACGATATTATGGACATGTTCTGTGTCTAGAATATATTGTGTGATTTTGACATACCGCTTCGCGAAATCTCATAATGCGTAATCGAATCGGGCGGCATTACTGTAATCTGAAACCCTGTGATAATCCTGTTTGTCCTGATGTTAAATCTAAAACAATCGCGTTCCGCCCGTTTGTCCGTGTAACGCGACAAAATGATAAGAATTGACACGAAAAAACAAGAATGCTGCGTTTCAAAAGAAAAAAAAACATTTTTCACGGATGAGGTATTTGCAATCTCCTTGCTTATTGTGTACGCTTTGTATTTTAAGTTACAATTGATACTGTTATCTGCGAGTGAGTCTCTGTCGTAGAACGTAGGATGCTTTTCTATAGTGCGTGTGGGCTTTGCCATCAATGGCGGATACCTGCCGATGATACCAATATAGATAGACGCGAGTCTAAAGCGGTAAAGCTGAGAGACCTCATAGACTCGTCGAGCTGCAACAGTGGAGATACGGGTTTCTGCCATTGTCACTCTGTTGTCGGGGTAATGAACTTTCTAATTATCAGAGGCGCTTGCGGTGCTCGATTTGAATTTCGAGACAGCGCGGCGCGGTGTGGCTTGTAGCCGCAGAAATTATGACAGAATTGTCGCGCGCCGTGGCTCTCCGACAACTTTTGGAGGATTAGTACTCAAATATTTAAAGAGGATTACAATTATGCGGCGTATATCTATTATTAAATCTGAGATTATTAAATCCTATGTAACTCTGAGCCACCTTTAGAAATTGACAACGCTCTGTCAGTTCTAATGATAACGATTTACAGGGAGAAATGATTATAGAGTAATTATGCAAATTAACAACTTGCACGCTGTGTATAAGATATCTATGAGGTTCTTTGTTTGTGAAATATGCACGTCATGCAAATATTAATTAATAGCACAGTTTGTAATTACTATGATCGTTATAAACTACTATTGATACGTTCCATTTGTTAATACTTTCAGCCCGTTTGATGTTGATACAAACTATAATTTGTCCAATAATTATCGCTGTTCTAAACGTCATTCACACGTTCGAAATATGCAACTTTGCAATAAAATTATATTTTAATATAAAATGTTTTCCACGCAATAATAATATTAATTTTTCTGGTATTATATAACATAGTTATTAATAATAAATATCGGTCGTATTTATATATATAATATATATAATATTATGATATATAAATATCATACATATAAATAGCATTATTTGTATTTATATATATATAGACTAAGAAAAAAGTTGTTAAAGAAAAATATTAGTTGATTCAACTAAATGTAGCAGTCACGGGCGTTGTCAAATAAATATTTGTTAATTCAACTAAATAACATGTTTTAAATTACAAGATTTTATTAATCTAAATATATAAATATTTGAACTAAATAATCATTACAAACTAAACGCATTAAGTTAACAACTTTTTTTCTCAGTGTATATACAATAAATACAAATTTCTATAGATTTTAATTAGGTTTTTAAGATGCTAGTAACATCATTATCAAATTAATAATCAATTTAATTGTAGAGAGAGAGAGAGGGGAGAAGGGAAAGGGGAGAGGAGGGGAGAGAGAGAGAGAGAGAGAGAGAGAGAGAGAGAGAGAATATTATTTCAATCTATATCTGATTGCGTTTCAAATCCGATAGTAAGCGGCATAGTTTATATATAGCTGAAAGATTATTTAGAATTTATATATATATAAAAATATTATTTATTATTAGGAATAAAAAATCTGGCCCTTTCTTTGTTTATTTGATTTATTCATATATAGCGATCTAGATTATCTTATTATGGTAAAGAGCATATGTATAGGTATATTCGATTGTATAATGCTTACAGTTGCTGATCAGTAGAGAACATTGGATATTATAGTTTGCAACTCATCAACACATAACATTACTAGGTTGATTATCACTCGGCCAATTGCCAACTTTACTCATTAGCCGTTTGATTTTTATTCCTGACTTGAGATAAGATTATCTATAATGCTACCACGCAACATGAATTATCATCCTCGCGGGAAGAGAAATTAATAAGCGAAAGCCTTCGTGCGGTTGTAGCATGCTGTTATCTGGCGAATTATTTAATAGTCTCGCGGGGTGAAGCACGCGAACAACTTTTCTCGTATCTTCCTAATTAGATGATTTTTTCGCAACAAAGTTGCATCTTTGTCCTACAAGCATAACGTTTCCAATACAAGAAATAATTCGAGATTTTTCGATTTTCAAATAATAGAAATAATTTTCTATATAATATATTTATGGAAACCGAGAGTTTAAAAATAGGTTTTAAAAATATTTCAATGTTAAAATTATTTTATATTAATGCAAAATTATTTGTTGTTCGAATATAGAGAAACAATTAAGGCTTTGTTTCGAATTTAAGATATTTGATTGACGTCAGAGTTGCCATGGAAAGGTCGTACCATCTGCGCTAGTCTCGTAACTTCTTCCCTTCGAGAACTGCACTCAAAGGAAATTTGAGTCAATTTATCAAGTATTTCATCGGGTTAAAGAAAAGATACGTCGAAAACTTTTCACCTGCATCTTGTCGATTCGTTTACATTTTTCATCAATTCTCGTGTGACTTACGTTACAACACTCATAACTCACTTTTCCACGTGCTGGCTGTGTATCGAATTCTGCAAGTTTCTTTGCAATGCTTAATGTAAAAAAAAGGAGAGATATAAGCAGGTTTTTGGAATAGCGGGCAAAGGAAGGTTTGTCCTTGAATTTTCGTTTCTTCCGGTGGTATTGCTCTCAATCTTCAATATTTTATAACGTCAAGTAAGCCGGAAGATTAGGCTGCATTCCTGTCATTTGAATCAATATTATGATAGTAGGAACTTTTACTGTAATATTGAGTCAAACAGCAGGAAAGCGGACGGAAAGCACAAAGATATCTGAAGTCTTCGGAGATCTTTCTTGAAAATTGGCACGGTTCCTATCTTTCTCTTGTACTTTCGCCGATGTCTGTATTCACAAAGATCTCTTTATATTTTAAATGCTTATTTTGTCAGTTGCAAACTTTAATTTGTGCTGCAGCGTTAATTCGATACAACTTTAGCTTCGTCCACATTAATTATTCGTTATTACATAAAACTGATAATCATTCACTCTTGTGTTAATGAGATAATGCTTAGTATATCCGATTATGTTTTTCTATTTAATATCAATTTAACAACAAAAAATTAAAAATAAAAGAGTATTGCGAGTCAGCGCAATAAACAGTGTGTAATTATTTACTAAAAAAACTCTTTGATATGATTTAACGATATATAAATTTAATTAAAATTCATTTATTGATCAATTAAACATCATATAAATTGAAAGTCATAAAATATTCCTAACAGGGCGATCGATTCCAATGAGCCATTTCAGCAAACTAAACTTTGATAATTAAATTAAAAAATTGAATTCAATAGATCCGTATCTTTATTTAATATAATTTAATATTAATTTATTATATAAAACTCTTAAGTAACCCTGCAGTTATGAAAATCACACTAAATTCTAAAGTCCTGTTTAAAGTGTAAAATGCAAAGTGACCTTTGCCTTACGGTAATTGGAAGAAGACTCGAAGTTTTTCTTTCCTATAAATTAGAACTTCATTGTAATCGTATAGATTGTATCGTTCAAAAATTGTCACTTTAGGTCCAAATAATCCAAATAATTTGCTCATTTAATAAAATAATGTCATTTATATACTTCAACTTAAATATTAAAAAATATTTTAATATTTTATATATTATGAATTCTCTCTATGTACATAAAGAAAGATTAAATATTCAGCAAAGAAATACGTAATACGTTCAAGGAGAAAGACTGACTGATGCACGAGAATCACTAATACCCAAACGATCACTCAACGTTGAACAAATTGTAAGCCGACTAACACAATCGCGAAGCCTGACAAATGTTAAGTCCGTGCGAATGTCACTTAACTGAAAGTGAGAATTTACGAGAGATACGCAATCGATTTACTAAATGGAAATCCATCTGTCGCGTCGTGGCGATCGATGGAATTTTGTGTTCAAGGTAATATCGATTCATAGAAATCAACGGACTTTTCACAGCGATTCTCGGAAGTTACCGGTGCATCTTTCTAAAAGCAAAGAACGAGGATGCTATTTTTCTCTTTTTCTCTATTAAATCCTTTCATGCCCTGGATACTGACTCACACAAAAATCGATAGAAAATTAAGGGAGAAAAAAGGGGGAGAGAGGAAAGGGGAAGGACATTTTGCTCATAAACATAACTTTCGAATAAACGTTGAACGAATGGACCTTTGTCACGAAACCAGATGATTCTCGATAATGCAGGAAAATAATGAATAGCTCGAAACACAATACTCTCTTTTGTGCAATGTCACAAAATTACAGTGTCTCGCCGATTTAGAAATATATGCTCGTATTCCTTATCGCAGAAATTGCATAATATTATTCACGTCGTGATTAAATGCAAGCGCATTAATTAGTACCGGTTTCATCTGTTATATCGGGAGATGAAATTGCTTCGAAACGTCGGAGTGGAGTATTGATAAAGACAGTCGTACGGAAAAGCATGTGACTGCTGCCTCCTAATTGAATATTATCGACGGTGAAGGAGATTGCTACACGACAAGTTGTCGGCTACAACAATACACTTGGCGCTGGCTCGTAAAATTACGCGTACATGGATGAATAAGCAGCTTATATGTGAACTTACAACAAATTTAACGAGTTAGTTTAACCATTGTATGAATACGTTTGTGTACGTATCTATCTTGTATAAACGATCGAAATACTTTCATAATTTATCAGCGCTTTCTTTCATTAATATTGAATTTATCAAAATGCTTCCATGTAATTTCGTAGAAGGTTTTTATG
>NW_017259213.1:1665100-1683649 GCF_001594045.1 Atta colombica | reverse complement strand
GGAGAGAGAGAGAGAGAGAGAGAGAGAGAGAGAGAGAGAGAGAGAGAGAGAGAGATGGATCTCAAAATCTCCTATAATAACAAAACTTGCTTTAAGTAACAAAAATTGAAAACTATTTTTTCAATATATTCTTTGTTCTTAGCACATTACTTAGATTCGTCAAGTTATAATAATTAAGATACTGAATAATTGTCAAATAATACATTAGTAATAAAAACTGTAGTAAGTAGATAATAAGAAAATACATTCTATAATAAATTAGAAAAATTTTCTTTTGTTTGTTTTCTTTCTTACCTGACTGTTGTATTATTATATTTACTATAAAAGGTTATAGAAATTTTATATATCAATTAAATTAAAAAAACAATATATTAAAGATTCTATTCTTTTCAAAAATCTGTTAAAACCAAAAGTTTTTTGTTGTATAATAAAAATTTGATACATATAATAATGCTACAAATAATTATGCATTACATATAAATATATATATTATCATAAAAAGCTTTTTTATCATAATAAAATATACAATTAACTGCAGTTAATTAAAATATCATAATCGTCAATTTAATTTATGTTTTGCGACGATGTATTTTCCATAATTATTGTTCGCTTTTATACGTTTGTCACAAGGATTGGACAAAGTTATAGTTTGCATTTCAGAAATAACTATCGTTACGAAACCACGTTGCATCAAAGTTACAAGTCTTTGTTACACAGCTGTGTGTCAAATGCAGAGCTAAATTGTTAATGTACGCGAGCGCTATATCTTCTCAATTTCTGTTTTATTCAACTTTTGCATAATCATTAATAAATTATATATTCAAGTAACCACAATATTTTAATTATAATTACATAGGGAGATCTTTCTTCTTTACTTTCGAGAGAACTTGATCTTATCGACGCTTTTATTATCATTTCGGTAAAGTTTCGATAAAATGTTAACATAATGTCGAGTATCATGTAGCTATCATCGCTCGTTTTTAAAGAAAATTGATTTTGCGCTCGTGTACCAGTATACTGATCGTGCCTGTATATTTTCTAGAGGCTAAGTCTCGTATTTTCTCCATGCACATTAAATATATCGTTTTACGACTTTTCCAAGTATTTTTGTGCTAGCAACGCATATCACGTTTGCATTCGATAGTTAGGAAGCTTATCTTGGTTCCACAAAACCGCCTACTTGTTTTCTATAAAAGCGAGTTTAAAATAAAAGAAATAGGTCGGACATAACGATTGTGCCAGACAAAGCAATTGAGATTACTGATTCTGTTACGTGCAAAGAAATCAGTTTTATAAGAAATCTATATTGTGTAGTAAATTATGTATTAACGTAATAAAAATGACCAAATTGATATAAAAATTATTATGAATTTAATGTAAACTTAATTCTACGATCGAATTTGATTTAAATTAATATAGAAAGGTATAATTATGTAAACAAAGTAACTATATTTCCAATAGTGCAAGAAAAAGCGATAAAATCGATGCGCAATATCGCAGATAATGTTCTCCTATGCGATTATCTGTTTTCCGATGTGATAATTAATGACCTGTTATCGGTGAGTACAGTAGTTACGCTCGAAAACACCTATACATTAGCAATCGACGGAGATCATACTATTCTAAGGATATAGAAGATAACGTTATAATGTAGTACCGTGCGCTACATTGCAAGAAAATCGATCTTTATAATATGATATTAGAATATAACGTTTACTTAAATGTCCAGAACTGCAATAGATATCATAATAAATAATAAGAGCTGTTAAATGTATATTTTCAATAAAATAGTTTTTCTTCTAATTGTCTTTTATATTGATTTTCAAATAAATATAATTTTTTGTTAGAATTATCATCTTTGAACAAATCATATGAGCCTTTCTTATTAACTTGTTATAACTAAATTGTTCATAATTTTATATTATCAGTTATATATATATGCGTGTTTTTTTTCTTTGTATATAATTCAATATTGGAACGATGGCGATTGTGGAAATTTTACGCCCCACTTCCCTGTCTCAGGATATCCACATTAACGTGAAGTCGGCGATAAAAGCGAGCGAGGGTCATAAGTTTATTAAGAGCGCTCGTAAAAGAGAAGCTCGTGAAAGAGAAGATCGCGAAAATATACAACTTCATAAAGATAATATATCTGGAAAAAAATCGTTTTCCTATTGGAAAGAAATCAGTGCATATGAAAAAATGTATAATTAGGAGGGCAATCTGTTTGTATCCAACGTATTTATTCTGCAAAATCACAGCTTTCTCTTTTCTATCTCTTAGATTTCTTTTAACTAAAAATGATTTTGTTTTCATTAATTCGTTAATGAAAATACAACGATTTAATTTGATTAATAAATTAGAATCTCTGAGAGATAACTTTACGGAGTGAAAATGTCGTTCTTTTAATTATAAATGTAGTGTATGATTACTATTAAATTTATAATAATGATAATTATATCGCTTTAGCTATATTTATTTTTAAATTTATTTATATTTAATACTTTATTTAATACTCTTATTATTAATACTATATTTAATACTCTTAAATAAAGTTTATATAAATGTGTTCAAGAGTTACATGTTTATAAAAATGAAAATAATTATAACAGTTTTTGTAACATGATATACCATATCAAAATGTTTTTAAGATCAACTTTTGTAACCGTGAGTGATGAGAATAATTTACGAATACATAACATTTTCATAGTTCTTTATGATTCTGAAACATCAGATAATATTTTAAATCGAGATTACATTTATTATTACGTGCATGCAAATATCTTTTATTATACACTTAAGACGTTTCTTCTTATTTCTAAGGAATGTAATTTTTACCTTTCTATTCATTTACTAAATTTAAAACAATTTATCTTACACATGATAAAATAAGAAATTTTTATATAACAGAAAAAGCGTATTTTATTTGCAATAATTTTTTATTAAACGGATTAAATAGATTAAAAAATATGTAACATTTTTCATTTTAAGTTAATATAATGTAATATTAATATATATCATCTTATCATTCTCATTTTGTAGTAAAATCAAGTATCTTATGAATATGAGAAAGATGAGAATAAAACATGCATGATTTTTTGTTTCTGGAAAATCATTCGAGTTAGGAAATGAAACAAGTTTTTCTATAAAGACAGATGTCGATGTAATATATTATAGTTTTTCTATAAAGACAGATGTCGATGTAATATATTATACAAACATGAATATAGTCTCCTTCAATCCTCTGTCTTAAAGAATAGATACATAATGCATCACACATATTAATGTAGATTATAAAAGAAGCATGAATAAATAAATGTAATCTGGATTAACACTAACAATTATCATAAAATTTAAAGCAGTACACGCGATTAATTAGTGAAGCAATTCACGAATCAAGTGTGTTTTAATTAAATCAGCTTTTGTGAGAACTAATAATAATCTGTTTCGTATAACGAAATCAATTATTACTGCAATTGTGTATTATTATGACATTATGATACATTATTATAAAACATATTGAAAGATTATATATTGTTCTTTTCATGATGTAACAGAGAGAGACTGGATGCTGAATTGGAAAATTCACTTTGAACCAGTAGCTAATATTAAAGCTCCGGAAATTTGAGTATGTACATAATATGTATACTGGATAGTTCATGTATATATATACAAGTAAGCTATTTAACTATAGCTATAGCGACTACAATCTTTGATGAAAACGCGAATGATTATGTCATATTCGTGCATGCAATGGCCAACATTATATTATACTAATTTAATGTAATAATCGATGACCAGGAATAAGAGATATTTTGTAAGAATAATCTTGAAGCTCTTAAAAGTTGTATTAAAAGTATTTTCTTCTTAAATACTTGTATACTTTATACACATTAATAAGCGACAAAAATATATAAGTATATATCACTATATTACACGTGTATGACATTATAATCAATATCTTATACCACAGAATTGTAATATAAAATTCTATTCTGCGTCATAGTATACTTTAAGCGTCATTTAAATCTAAAATGTCATTGGCGACAATACCCCTAAAAGTAAAGTTATAAGTATCGCAATAAATTCTATTTTTACTGTTGCACATAGTTTAGATACACAAGCGTAAGAGTCGTTAAGTTAAGTTTTATTATTAACCTACTTGTGTGTTCTTCATATAGTTAGGATAAAAGGTAACTGTAGAAGAATATTAAAATAAAAATTTTCAACAAAGCAAGAGAAAGGAAGGAAAAGAAAGAGAGAGTCAGAAGATAAATGATTAATAAAATTGCATATGATAGAATAATAAGACTGCTTGCATATTAAGCTTTACGTTAGCTTAGACAGCAAAGCTGAAGTATTCATTTGCATGCTCAACGTGAACGAGTGAACTTCTTTTATCTTTTATTTGATTAAGAACGTTTTCCACGAGTCACTAATCTTTGTTCTTGTTTTGTTTATCCGATAAGGAGACAAGTATGAGAGTACGATCATTGAAAAAGTAAATATAGTTACTACATAAATTACTGTGTAATTTAATTTGAATTACTACGAATAACATTAAATCTATAAAGAAATAAGTGTAAACATACTTTTGAAGTGGCAACATACTTTTGAAATAATAATATACATATGCGCGTAGGTAAAATATATTGACAGACGACATGTGCGCGTAACGTAATTTGCATGTGCAATTAAAATGCATAGAAGAGTCTTTTAAATTTTAATTAAATGGGTTCAGGGTATTAAATTCGACGTTTAGAGTAGTGAATGATATTATTGTTGTTGCTTTGTGATCGAATAAATTACGATATTTGCATGATCCACACGACATTTTCATAACGCTGCCTTCAATATTTTCGGATAAAAAATCAGTGAAAAAATAAAGAGGAGAAGATTACACTGTTAGTAATTGTAATACCGTGGTAATAAGCTCAATATATTTTTAATAATATAAAATTTATAACATAATTTATAAAATTAAATTATATATATAATATTTATAATAGATGCTATACATTTTTATTAATTCTGGAATAAGTTCTCAGTTAATAAATGTCAATCGTTTTTCTGTTATTATTTTCAATTTTAAATTCAGCTAATATTAATTTTTCGCTATCCAACTGATTTTGTTTTTTTATTTCCTTATGCATATATTACGTAGTTGTTGCGTAAATATATTATTATTAAAATATTAAGAATTAAGATATGTATATACGCAATGAAATATTTGTTCAAAGCCCTATAAATTAAAGTTTGCACGGCTTTTATTTGTAATCAATAAATGTTTCAAAAATAATCAATATATACTGGCATAAACTCTGAAAGGTATTATATTTTCTATCCTTTATAAAGGTAATAATATAAAAAATTTCTAATAAATAAAATTACTTATGTTATTATTACTTGTTAATAAATGAATTGCTAAGGTGATGATAATAATGTACAGTACTTATTACATATATTAAAACAAATTCTAGATGTACAGCCTTAGCCTTATATAAACGTCAAGCACCTCCACAAATTGACATAATATATATCCTTTATATCTAACGAAAAATAAAAAAACAGTTTTATTGAAAAATATATTTATTTTTATAATAATCTTATTTAATATTTGTTAGATTTTTTTTTCTTTGACTTTTATTAAAAGTGTAGGGATGAAAATAACATGAAATGACAATAACATTGCAAGTTTATCTAAAATTCAAATAGTATCAACTCAACAATAGTATATAGAACTCACTGGCTAAAACATGTTTAAATTTGTACATTTAAATTTTAAATAAATTGATAATGTTGCATTTATCATATTAAGTACTTATATTACTTTTATCCCTACACTTTTCTATCGAATTTTTCAAGAAAATGCAATAAATTAAGGATATTCTTATGTTATGGCAACTGTATGATCTTTTTTTTCTTTTAAAGACAAATGACAAACATACATAAAATTACGCGATATTATATTGGGTTGTCCGGAAGGTTCGTGCCGATTTTTGAAGGAAAATTGAAACGCAGAAGATTTAAATTTTAGTATACATTTATTAAATTATGCAGGTTAGTCGGCACGAATTTTCCGGACAACCCAATATTTATCTCATCAATCACCTTAAAATAAATTTTAGCTTACATTAAAAAAAATATGCTAATGTCATGATGACATAAGTTTTTATAAAACTTTTTCGCAATTAAGCATAACGAGAAGATCACTGAAAAAGTAAAGTTAAATCGAATCGATTTTCAATTTGATTTCACGTATCTTCTCAAAAATTGATGAACTTTGAAAATATGTATGTCATATGATGCATCTACATTTCGATTAAAAGATTCAAAAAGAAAAGAGAGAAGGCTATCACAGATTACAGAACGCGCGGTATTCTATGAAAGCAGGTGTTAAAGAATTTGCGGTGCTTTTCAATAGCAAAACACTCGATCATGATCGTACAAAATTAATGGGCGTGATGATACATGTCACACCATTGTAACTAGTAGATACTATTTCGATTGGAAAAAGTCACTTACAAACCTCAGATTAGAAGAAGTTTATAACTCTATGACTGTTCTAGTGTGCAAAACTAACTGGAGAGTCTCGCCGGAGCCTCTCACATCGAATCGGTTATCCCAGTTGAGTCGATAAGGGAGTCACAATTACACAACTTTTACAATACTTCCGACCTAGTTTGTGTTTCCGTACAAAATCGTTTCGCACACGCTTTCCTGAATAGGATTCTAGATAACGATAAAGAGAATAATAAACGAATCTTCGACAAATTCTATCCTCTGCGTGTTCACTTACTTTTTTAATACCGCAAACTTTCGCATTACGTTGCAGTTGTCACATTATTTCACACGACGTTTTTATACTTCATAAAGATTTAAGTTTGGCAAATGCGATCGATTTTTATCAATGTGAAAACATAAACAAAGTTTTTTTCCAATTATTGCGCATAACGATTCAATTTCTGGACATCATTGTTTAACGATTTCTAATGCTATCTTTCGATCTAAACTAGGTGAATTCATGCCATAAACAAGCTTCTATATATAATAAATAAAACTTAATTGTGATATCATTTTAAAAACTCGAGCCTAGATGTGAAATAAAATTTAAAGAAGGAATAATTCAAGGAAAACGACTTCGTATCTTAAGCGACGTTTGTCAGGTATATGTCGAGATTCGTCAGGCGGAAATTCTCTTGCGGAAGTCTCGTTTTAAGGAACGGTTGGTCGGAGCCGTTCGGATGATGATGCGCACACCAGCAAAAAAAAAAAGAGTAAAGCTCGATCTTGCGAAAGGTTGCAGAAGATTCCCTCCGATCGGTCCGACAATTCAATTATCCGAGCGATTGGATTTTCCGCGCCGTCCATCAGGAGTAAATTATTTCGTACTACAACGAACAACGAAGAGCTGTTGCATCCTATGGTGTTCAACGAATCATCTGACATCGTGGCATACGCAAGAATAAGCGTCGCTTGTGGCTGATGCATTTCTGAATCGCAATTCGGAGATGCTTCGGAAAATCGGCACCGATATTGTCGAAGATTTATCAAAGCGAGACGAGGTCATCGAAGCTGTAGATAAATTTATATTCACATGCATCCGACCATCGTTCCGCCTCCGCCTCGTATCGGACCAGCACGAGCTTTCATCGACCACGCAAAACAATCTCGCTGATTGTTCATTGAAATACAGTGATGAGTTATTTTTGTGCTGTATCGCGATCTCCGGATCGATGTGATTCAGTTAAACATTGTATTGATTAAGCGTAAGTATGTAACCGTATGTATAAATATAATTATGTATATAGCTTTATCTTAATTAAACATCATGAATTTTACAATCAATTTTACTTACTCTTGTTCGTCATATCTGTCAAGAATTTAATCACAAAGAGAAAAAGAAAAGAAAGTGCTTTGATGAGTAATTAAATGTAGATATGTAGAACACTGTATATAAATATATCAGAAAATTTAAGAATGGCATGTTGTAAAATAAATTATGGGCTCGCGGAAGTTATTAATGTAAATTAAATTTCATATATTTAGGATATTTCCGAAGGGATTAGAGAAGAACTGAAGCGAGTTTAGAAAACTCGATCTTGATAGAATTTGTTAAAAGTTAGTATATGAGCATCGTGTAAAAATTGTGCTTTAAAAGTTTAAAGATTTTAACTTTCTGGTTTCTTGATCCAACTTACCTTATTTCATCAGAGAACATTATTCTTTTTGCAATATAATATTCAATATAAATAATGTAATGTTGTTTTATGAAAGAAAATATGTAATTAAAATCTATAAGTATTTTAATTATTATACTATTTATATCGTTTAATTATAAATATTTGTGTATTTTGTTTAAAATATTGTTTTGTTTTAAGTTGTTACTCATACAATTTAAACTGAATTGCGTCTATGTATTCTGTTGTAACGTGTAGAATTAAAAAAAATCATATTATACGCTGTATACACAGGACACACATTTCATGAATAAAAAGGTAGTGTAATTTTTTACACATATATATCATGATGCAGCTCTGATTATGATTTAATAAAAATATCATTGATGTTAATTTCATTCAATCTCTTCTCGTGGATTAATAAAAAATAATCAACACACATTTGTTATATTTATACAATAAAAATTAGTATTTACAAAATGTAATTATCTATCTCAATTTTAACATACCACGAGAAAGATTGGCAATTTCAGTAACGGAATAGCGATAAAAATGTAAAGACATACATAAAATGTGCATATAAGGAAGAAAGAAAAGAAAGATACATGCGACTCACCAATGCCTGGGCGGCGCTCTGGTGCTGCAAGCAAGAAACATTCAGTTACAATCACAATAACGATCAAATGTTTTTTAGCTAGCTCGTGATAATACTAACAAACAGTTCAACAATAATGCGGTGCTTACGAAAGCTTAAACATTGACTGATACACAGATAACAGTCGAAAAAATGTGTGAAGTCGTAGAAGCCAACAGTCACAAATTATAACTCATACACACATATTGAAAGTTCCAAACTAAAAAATTATAATGATTACTCAAAGAAAATAAAAGATTTTGTAACTACCGACTCCTTCGATTATATACTTTTCTAACTGTCATTCTTTTTTTACGACACGGCTGCACGTTGCAAGCTTACATAATGCGTAATTTTTCGTGTTGATAAAATCGTATGTTATGTATTGCTGTTGATGTTTTGAATTTGAATAATGTGGCAATAAATTAATAATGTAATAATTCGATAAACTTTATAATTCCATCTTTAACCTTTAAATTCACTGCGCAGTGGATCTTGATCTTACAGTATTTTCGTCTAACCATATCTTTTAAGCAGCGTGCGTTCAATCAGTCGGCGTTTATTATTTAAGAAGGAAAAAAAAAAGAAATCTTAGCTTCCCATTAAATCTTTAAAATATCGATTATTTCTTCAGGAGCATGCATTTTTCGTATGTTTGCTTTTACTTATAAGAGTAGCACTAAAAGTGCTAATCTTACAGTGATTAAAATAAATAATGATGGAATTTAAAACTATTAATATCATGATTGCAATTGCAATAGCTTTTGGTAAGCCGATTCTTTTATCATCTAACTCGCACGACTTCGTTTTATTTGCACGTACTCTTGAACATAGACGCGTTGTGTGGATGTGTATGTATGTGTTTGTAGTTTGTATGTTACATAAAAATATTTGTCGCGTAAGCACCGTGGTGCTGTCACAGGCAGACCACTGTAATTCGTTTTGAGATTTGGTGTTTTCCGCATGAAGGAAAAACCGAAAGTAGCATTTATCGCGAGTGGGAAAGCGGTGTGACATGCATAGTACGTATAAAATTTAACAAAAGCAAATGTTTTTTCAAAAAAGAAACAGCGACACACGCTTGATTTGAAACACGTCTTCAATTAAAGCCTGGAACGTAAAGCAATGTTGACCGATGTCAAATGATGCGAAAAATATCGAATTGACATTTAATTAAAGCACTTGCCTTGGAAGATGAATTTCACGCGGGCGTGAACGCGTAATAGCTTCAAAACAAGTTATTGTTACTTGAGGACATTGAAAAAGAGGTTTTAAAGATAGTAAACAGCGATTGTCACATTATTAGAATAGAAAGTGATATCACTCGTTAAACGATGCAAAAGACATAGGATTACAAATTAATACTTGACATTTGACATTTGTTTCGACTATACATAATCATGTCGTACACTGAAAAAAAATATAGTCAATTTTAATAAATATTTAGTTGAAATATTTTAGTTGAATACTTGCCAATTAAATATTTATTAAATATAAAGATATATTTATTTGATACAAGAAATGTTAATTTGATTTAACAATCATTTTTTTTTACTGAATAAATATTTATTTACTGTAAGTAAATATTTAGTTGGCAGAATTGAACTAAATATTTATTAAAATTGACTATATTTTTTCTCAGTGTATAAACTCGCTATTTTCATTCATCCATCCCAATATCCATTTTTGATTCGCAGACCTGCGTTAAATTATATTAATAAACAATAAAATTATTGTTTCTGACATACTTCCATTATATCTTTTCAATTATGAAATTCCTTCAAGTTTCTAATATATGTTTATAAATATTAACAAAGTTAATTGCTTAGCCTTTAACAATAGAAAAATTAATTCTTTATATTTTAAGTACTTGAAAAAATATGTGAAAGATTTATTTCACAAATTATCAAATTACTACACGTAAAAAATAGTTTACGAATCATTCCGATGTAAACAGTACAATAATGCGATATTAATCTCAGCGAAACTTAGCTAATATTCATAAAGATGATTGCAAACGCTTTATAATTAAATGCCCATAAGAATAGAGCGATAAGCGGTTTGTTGTCTTTTGTGAGAAGTCAAGCTGCATTAAATTCTCCTCCTCAGTATGTATTATAATGGCGCTCATTCACCAACCAGCTTTCTGCCATTTGCTAGTAGTGCTGCAGCGACAAGATTGAACGATCTAATATATTTAATTAGGAAACATCAAAGTTGTGGCGATACCGATTGTTGCGGTAATTCGTGGAATGATATTTTACGAGAATGTAATCTAAAATAACTTGAGACAAACTAGTTTAACACAATTTAATTCAGAAACATCAAAGCATATTTCAGTAGCGGTAAATTACGACGAGTTACAATACAACGTGCTCTTAAGAATTGCGAATAGAAATAGCACGAAAAAGCGTAATAAAGAGACAAATATTAAAAATGATAAAATTTGGTACTTGCATTTTCTTTTGTAGAGTGGGCCAATTTAAGTAAATAATCGTTTGGCTATCACTGTCGCCATCAGCAAACAAAAAGAAATATTATTATGTGTAATGCAAAAGTTTCAAAGTGATAATTCTCTCTGATTAATTCGTGGAATTCTTTAAGTGCCTCGATCTCGAGGATAATCTTGAGTAAAATAAACGGCTGGATTGGAAACTCTTCGTGAGATCGATATGGTCATCAGTGTGAAAAATAGGAAGAACAGACAATGAAGACTAAGAAAAACCAATAAAAATTCCAATAACTGCATCTTCCATATCAAAACATTCCTTCTTTCAAAAATGGAGATTAATCGAAAATTTTGATTATAAATTACATATATTATATATACAATTCGTTCTATGAAAATGCAATAAAAACTTCGAGCGAATATTTTATAATTTAATTAACACGTAAATGACTAAGTAAAATCCATTTGAATGAATTAAAATCGTGTCTCCTGAATCTTTATAGTTAAACATATGTGCATAAAAAGTATATGCTAAAATTAATGTGCCATCTTTAAACTCGCTTAGCGCCTCGCGCGCGTAAGACGAGAGAATACAGAATATATTTATTTTTCCACATTCAACTTAAAGCATATAAATAAAATGCAAAGTGAAAGAAATGAATATACTAATTACTGTTAAAAATTTGATTAAACTTTTAAAATGTGTACAATTATTTAATCTTTCTTAATCATTCTAAGTAATTAAATAATAAAAGATATGATAAGATATGATAGTGACAATATTTGAAGTATTAGGAAATAACTTTCCTACTGTATAACTTTCCTACACGTGAACATTTATACATTGAAATCGCGACACGAGCGTATTCTGCACACGAGAATAATTATATATACAAGTTCTTAATGAGATTAGCCTTGTTAAATTCTGACTCTCGTTAAAAAATCATTACGATTAAGCGCATTGCGCAAAATTACTTTCCGATTAAAAGTAAAAGAAAGGTGATAGTGATATTGACCTACATTACGCCTCGGAGGCTGCATGTATATGTGTCACTTCGGAAGTACATACAATCATCACTTTATGGCTGTTGGAATTGCGTTCCAGTGATTCGAGTTGTAACAATTACCGGCAATCCACGATGAACTATTGTACAATTTAACACGACATGCTGTATGATCTGCAAGCCAATAATTTTCATTGTCTATATATTTTATCTCTTTCGAGACTCTTACCCTTTTCTAGATCCAACAGAAATTCCTCTCGAGGACGGTCTAATTCTCAATTGTGGCAGGAATATTTTCTCTTCCCTTTTTTCTTCTTTACGAGACAAAGGAGCAGATTATGACGGAAGATTTACGGCGGCAATTATGAGGTTGCGATCGCGAGCACATCGATCAGGTCGACCTATATCTATGCTGTGCTTACTTGAGGAATAACATTTCGAAAGCAGTTCAGTCTGAACATATGTATACTTCTGAGAGGGAGAATGTTTGCGTTTGCAAAGTACTTAAGTCGAGATGGTCGCATACATTTTAATCAACTATTGAACTTGCTGAAATTTTCATTCTACTGAATAAAGCTTTTAATACTTTAATACTTAAATCTTTTAATATTTATTTTAAAGCTCTAATGAAATCTAATGTATTTAATATCGTAATGCACTCTAGTGTACATGATTGCTGTTGACCGGCAGTACATACGCCACTTCGGTAAAATAAATTCGTTCCGACTTAGTTTAACGAAATATCCAATTCGAAAAGTCCAATTCATGCAGTAAACATCAAGTACATTTAAATTATTAAAAAAGTGAGGGAAGGGAATCTTTTCAACCGCCTGTATTGAGAAATCTCGCGAAACATATCAGTTTCCTGATGTATGTGTGTGTGTGTGTGTGTGTGTGTGTGTGTGTGTGTGTGTGTGTGTGTGTGTATGTGTGTTGTATGTGTGGACAGAGAACTTGTGACTTTTCTCTAACAATCACGCCATTATTTTGCTATGGCCACGTTCCACTTAGCGCGACACTTACCCCAGCGATTACAGCTGACCCAGCGGCCGCCGAGTCTGCGGATTATTGTTCAATTTGCTCGGCGCCATCGTGTGACGAGGCCGCGCCCTCAATTTCCATATTTCCACCGTGAAAACTCTCGTTGTGTCACATTGTTCTTTACGACAAAAAACACTGATGGAATACGGGATCGTGGTATTTCAACAGTGATTCCATCCGCGAATCTACTATCTTCATTAGTAATGATATTACTATATCGTTAAATCTACTATATCATTAATTATGGTGAATTGCGGATCTCCTGGCTCATTATACCGCCTATCATTTCATAAGCCGAGTCCTCAAATATTCATTAAGCTTAATGCTACTAAGCAACTGCTATCTGGTGCATGTGATAAAATATAACAGCTGTCATAACACAGTTTGTATAATAACAATATTTAATAAGTATTATTCTTTCATTTTATGAAGTGGATATTCTGAAAAATAGAGCCATTTTATATATAGTAAATACGCGAACATATATATATGATGTTTGAATAATCTTTGAACCGGGGAGAAAACGATATTGTACTAAAAAAAGATTAAAGAAATATATACTCGACGGCAGAGTACAAAGGAGATACGTACTCGGTGTTCGGCAGAAAAGTAGGTCGAGGTTTTACAAGAAACCAATATGGTTGTTAATTATTATGCGCTATATGTAACAAAGGCACAGAGCGACAGCGTCAGTAGTACAAATACTTCGAATGTTACGTTTGTATTTGCATCAAGAATTGTAGTTATAAAAACATAATAACACCGTTAAACGTTGTTCAATCAACATAAGTTACTGACATAAGAATCTATGTTTGGTCGATGTTAAGTATTGTGTATAAATAATTAACACATTGACAATAGTTACCGTTTTTTGTCGTTTAAATGTAAAATTATTGCAGCGAGATAGAGATGAGATGTGGTAAGAGACGCGATAATAAAAAAAGCTATGCTTAGTTGCGCGCGCATAACGCGTTAATAATTAAATCGATGTGCTCATTTACTATATTTACAAACTTGTAATCCGTTACGCTGCGATAATCGATTAAACAAAAAGAGTGCGATTTATCGTGTACAATACACTATATATATTTCAAAAGTGAATTCCTGAAATTAAAAATTTCAGCATATTTTATTAAATGTCTTCAATAAAATTAAACGAAATTTTATTCATACACCATTATATCTATTTAGTTATAAAAATTAATATTTTTCGAAAATTATTAAAATGCCAAACTCAGATAATGACAAAGTATTTTAATAACTTCGTTATATATCTAAAAGATAAGGAATTATCGATATAGAGTTTATTCTAAACTTTATTCGATAAAATGTTATATAATAAAATTTCAGATGTGTAAGAATAAAAAGGTAGTTAAAGTATTTAATAAGCAAGCAAATTCCTACATATTTTTAAATTTTTCAATCGAAAGTCATTGATTAAAACAACTTTTACGCTTGATAATCAAGTAATATAGAAAGTATCAATTCTTTGATGCTGTTCTTGGATCATCTTCGCTTATCTTTTAGTAATAATACTTGAGAAACCTGTTAAATGTCAGCTATCATTATTGTTTATTTTTCGACTTCGCACTTATTTATTTTAGTACATTTATGACAACGATACATGAATATCTATAAACACGTTTTATTTTACAATATTTCGAGAAAGTACATATAGTGCTAAAACGTTTACGACTAGTTTACCTACGTCTACACCCGAATTTAACGCTTATAGTGTCGCACGAGCCGTAAAATATCCAAGGGTTTCTGCGGTCGCTTAAGTTGATGACTAAATTCATGCTATCTCGCCCGTAAATTTTTTTTTCCTATCCATCCACCGGCGCATTATGTAATACTTCCCCGCGTATATATAGGATCCTGTCAACCGTTATAACTCAGTGAGAGGAAAGAGCGAAGCGGACTGAAACATCGACAGCTGTATATGGGCACGGTCGCTGATACTAGAAACGTGTGGAAGAGCCTCTATCGAATCGATTCGACGATAGGTGGAGAGGGCCTCAGCGCACTGCAATGCCGTAACTCCACCGAGTGAGATTTCAGGAATCAAAAAGAAGGGTATTCTTTTTTTTTTGCAAAGTTGAATAAATGGAGATGTGGATAAATCATTGGAAGGACCATCGTCGTGACTAGCGGACGCTAATCCGATAAAGTTATTAGGTTTCGTGTTCATATAAAGTTTTTCGCGGCAACGTAGAATTTAAAATATCCTCCGAATATTCCAGCTCCGTGATGGTCATATTAATTAAGCTTTTAATCATTCTATTGCTAACCGCTGTCTCTCTTGTACATTTCACAAGTAGATACAGCATTATTCTGTAGAAAGAACAATAAGACTAATAACGGCCAGTTAAAAAGTTCAATTGGATGTTTAATACGCACAACTGGATTGCACGTGTACAACTCCATCTAGTCTGGATGATATCTATTTTAATAAAACCGATGACATATTGTTGGAACTTTTTTGTGTAAGAGTCAAGGCTATAATTATATCAATGCTTTTGTTATCAGTCTCAAAATGATTAAGCATGTGAAATGATTACGCACGCATGAATGCATGATTATGTATATTGAAGACTATCAGCATAAAAATAATTTAATACAAATTTATTATATAATTATGGATGTTTATGACCTTAGATATAATTCTTATCATATCCTTTAATCTCGATTTATCATGATATTGATATTACACGCAAAATTAGTTTAATAAACTTGATATTAATAAATACAACGTTACCAGCATCTAATTATAATCTCGGACGCACGATACGGTAAGAAAAAAGAAATTTTTGAGCGAGTTGAGATAGTAACACTGTGCACGCAAGGTGTTAAATGCCGTGTTAACCATAATGTGTATATAGAATGTGAGACACTGATTAATTGTGTAATGTTATCTCATTGTTACATGTATCAGTATTAATAAAAATATTAATCAAAAGATCATGTTAATTTGTTTCGAATGTATAAAGTTTTTAGAATTTACATGAGTAAATATATACAATGAAATTATAAATTAATAATGCGATTCTGTGATATCACTGAACTGTCATTCAATATTATAACAATATATAACATATATTTAGGATAAAATTTACGGAAAAAGTTATTAAATATCAGTTAATAATGTTTGTGTATGTAATGTGTGTGATATCAAGATTAGTTTTATAATATAAATATTCGCTCTGTAATTGTTTAGGCGCCATCTAAAATACTATATGTGGTGTGTATTTTGTGCGTGTGTGCGTGCGTGCGTGCGTGCGTGCGTGCGTGCGTGGTGTGTGTGTGTGTGTGTGTGTGTGTGTGTGTGTGTGTGTGTGTGTGAATGAGTGCTACTGCAATAAATCTAATGCGGGAAATTTCGGAAATACTTCAATCATTTGTCAGTCGGATGCAATTATGCAGTTATCACGCTAGCTGCGGTCTTCTAATAATCACCAGTCAGTGTCAGTAAGAGAGATATACTTCGCACTCTCGGCATTCATAATTGACAGCAGCATATTTCCATACTTCGAAATATTATAGCGGCATTCAGAGCGGAAATAATACAATATGAATCTATAAAATTAAAAAGAAATAGTCCTTGACTGTTGATCGATATCACGTCAATACTACTTTCATAGAAGTTTTGTATTCTTATTTTTTATGACAAACGATCATTACCATGTATAGAAATAAATTTCAGTTAAGCCTTCCCAAGTGTCAGCGCAAACGACACCGGAGGGAGACGAATAAAGGTAAAACAGATTTCGCGTCTCAACTTCGAAGAAGCGGATTACGTATTTCCGCGGACTGCGACATTTTCCCGGTACTTTAAATTTAACTTAGACGTTTCAAAGCTATTTTATTATTCATTAAGATAACGATTTCAACTATGAGTTAAATTCTAATTATGAGTAAAACTTGCAAAATTAAATGTTTCAGAGATATACATATATTAATAAAGTTACGGAAAACTTTTTTGCGTTTTTGAATTTTTTGTAATTATTGTATAAAATTACTTTCTTAATCATTGCTAATATTTAATAAAAAAAAGGAGGTTATTTTAATAATTCCTTGAAATTAATAATAATAAAAAAATTAATAATGATAAATATTTTTAATATACATATAAATGTACATTTAATATATGTTAGAACAATATGAATTTTTCAGTGTTATTGATATAGATAATTTTACATTAAAGAAGTTTTATTTTTTTTTTGTCATTTATATATACCTAAATTACATTTTTATAAAATTAAAATACATTTTTTAATAATTTTTCAAAAATTTAGAGTTTATTCAATATATATCCTATAAAATAATTTCTCTTTAAAAGTATAATATTTATTGCTTATATTAGTATTAATAAATTTCAAATGTTTGATCGTTATATAGATTAATGAAAATAATTTTAACCTTAAATAACCTTCACAATGGAGAATCAACTTACGCATTTTTATCATCTATATGTATTTCCTATATATATTATATCTAAAAATTATTCCATTATGTATATTATATACTTGAACTTTAAAAGAAAACATTTCAGCATCAATGAAAGTTACGTAATTTATTTCATACAGACAGCACATGCATTTTAACATTTAAAATGTAACATGGTCTTTTTAGAGGGAATAACAATTACAATTCATCTCATTTGTCCTTCTAAATGGGCTTCGTGTCTTTTATATATGTATATTATATACGCGCAAATATAAATGTGCACGTATAAATGTGTGATTGTTAAAATTCCATAAATAACATTTCTATATCTATCGCAGATATTTTTTATGTACAGAATAATTATATTAAATAGTATAGAAATTTTGAATAATATAAATCAATCAAAAGCAAACAAACATCAGAAATTCGTTGGAAACTGGCAACAAAAATCTAATATAACTTCGACTGATTATGCACATGTTTTTCTAGCGTACAAATATATTTAACTTTTATTAGATGTGTGATATAAACTTTTTTCGCTTGTTATTTAGTAATAGTAATATATCTAATTTTTTATATAACTACACCATATTCTGAACAAAGAAATAGAGAAAAATTTTTCAAAATATATTTTAAAAGGAGCAAAGTTTCTCTTGAATTCTTATTGTCGCGTAACTAAAGAAAGAGATCCATAAAGTTTCATTTTATACTATACAAATATTAAAGACAGATCTCTTTTTACTTCGTGTAAAATTTTCAAAGTTACATAAAATTAACCTCATATATAATTTTAAA
>NW_017259213.1:1650781-1665000 GCF_001594045.1 Atta colombica | reverse complement strand
ATATATATATTATATTTCAGCATTATTTCAAAATTATCAGTCAATTAGAAAAATTAATTCTGCAGCCGAAATATGTTATGCATGCGATTTCATCTCATAATAATTCATCCGTAAGAATATATACAACAAATTTTTAATTTTTTACAATTACATGATCGTAATAAATAATATTCGTTATTTCAAAAAAAACTTTTATAATCTGATTCATCCTTCTCATTCACCCTTAAACTCTTTGTTATTATATTATACTAAAAATTCTGTACTTTTGTTAATTTAATTCAGAAAAATGCTATATAATTTATGTCAGTAAAATTTAACACATTTTTTTCTATCTATTGTATCAAAGACTTTCTTTCGGAATCTTCATTATCATAAAGATCTTCTCTATCGCGAATTTTTCCTTCACTCAGCAGTCTGCCTCTTTTTCGTGTACATGATTCAAAATCGATTGGCACAAAAACGCACTCTATCCACGAAGCATTGGCTTGAAAGGTTCTTAATCATTCGTTTTGCGAACGAATCGATCGCCAATGGTCATTACGAAAACGTAGGACTATTCATTTACACACCAACATCTTGGAAATACGCCGATCCGATAGACTAAAGTCTTCGGCATAAATTGGAGATTACATAACGATTCTCAATCAATAGCTGATAACCTCGTAAGATTAAAACGAAAAAAATCCACGTTTAATTTTGATAACACAATCAACGACTCAGAATATAACAAAATTTACGCTGTGCCATACGCGTTGACGTCCACTATGCGAGTTATTACGCTAGTACTGAATGTTGTCACAACAACTAGTTTTCCTATAATGTAAAGTTTCTACGTTTGTATAAAGTCCGGGGACGCGTTATTGTTACGCCTTTGTACGCGGTAAGGCACTCTTTCGCGACAGGTCAAAGAAACTTCAACGTAGAGAAGCTCACAGTGCTTATGACGTCTTTAATGACCTTGAGTACGACTCTTCCTCCGCTCATGAATTGTACTTCTCTGTATGAGGCACCATTATCAGAGCATAAGTCAGCGCGCTAGATTCACGCGTAAAGATGATCAAAATTCAATCGGTTGAAGGTTGGTCCCGAACAAACTTTATCTTTTTGAAGCTTACATAAAAAAAATCTTCCGATAATCTAATAATCTTATAATTTGAACCATTTGTATCGCTACCATTTGACATATGTAGTTAGTTTAGATTACAAAAGAAATAAAATAGTTCGCAAAATTAAGTAAAGTAAAAAAATTTACGTTTATAATCGTGTGTATAATTGTATAAATAATGAGAAAAAAAAAGTGTTTTGAGAGAACTATTAGTGCAACAATCGATATATCTCAATATCTGTCCCTTGGCCTATATGGGAAAGGTAAGCAGGTTATGTGTCTTGAACTATGATTGATACCATTCAGAATGCGCTTAAGACCAGTTTTATTCAAATATTAATTTCTTCTCAAAAAGTTACGCTTGTAAAGTGCCAAGTTTGGGCAAAACCGACTAATACTTATAATGTATTTCTCATGTACCTTATAGAATGTTGTTAAAAATGTACAGTTTGTGATTTAAGATTTATTGTACTATTTGTGAATTTTAAATTTGACACGTCAAATTATCACTTTATTAACCGTAAAATAGAACATACGAAAGAGAAATTCGCTATCGGGGCTAAATCAAACGCAGTTTAATCATCTATTTGTCATACAAGTTCCGTGATTTGGTCAAGGTCGCGTCTCTTGACCACACTGTGTTCAAGGTTCAGCGGTTGATCTCATCTCGAAATGTAAAATGAAAAAACTGCAAGGAAAGGAAGTAAACGTGGCAATGTCCGTCCACGAGACAAAACACCGCCCACGAGCAGTCGTGCGAGTAGGTGAAGTCACGCGACGCTATGCTCCTCCATGAAATATAAAGTCATGATAGAGAAAGAGCGAAAGAAGTAAAGGGGTGAGTTATGCAAGTATATGTATACATAAAAGGGTAGAAAGAGATGAAGAAAGAAAGAGATAGAGAAGAAAAGAGAAAGAACTAAGAGAAAGTATAAAGATTGGAGTATACAGTAGAGGGAGATAGATGGGTAGATAGCTGGAGAGGGAAAGCGCGTGTAGACAAAGAGATGGCGGGGTACAGCAGTAACATGTATCTATACGAAAAAGTTAATGGATAGAAAGAAATGACGCGATATAGAGGATAGAATGAAAAGGGAATCGTAGAACAAGACAGACTGATCGATCGGTATAAAAGTAGACAAAGACAGGGTCAGACGTTTTCCTAGATTGCGAATGTATAACAGTTCGCGTATACATTCCGTACATACCGAAGGCATCAGCTGATCGGTAGATCTGACCCGGGTCACCTTGTTCCTGTAGAGTACCCTTTTGACCATTTTCTCCATTGGCTGGTTCCACTTCATGAAGCTCACATATCCCAAATAGAATCCAAATAGCACAAGTGCCTCATACCAGTATATATAACTATCGCGGAAGAAGTAGATCAGGGTGAGTAGACTGGCGCTATAGAAAGTGCAGTCGCGAAATAGAGGCCACCATGTGAGCGATAGCACCGTACGCGAGAATATAGCGCACATGCCGATCACGAAAAGGATGTTGAAGACGGCGGAGCCGACGATAGTGCCGATACCGACATCGTCGAATGACACGAACACGCCTATGATCGATGTGAAAAGTTCGGGCGCCGATCCACCGGCCGCCATGAAAGTAGCACCAGCCACATCGTCGGCGATATCGAGCTTCTCGATAATTACGTCTAACGATGGTACGAAGAACTCGTCGCAGACAATTGCTAACGCGACGAACATGTACACCACGCCAAGTATATGAAGTATCACGGCGCCGCGGCGTCGTTGATCATTGGTGAACAGATCTTCGGGGAAGAGCGGCCTCTTGATGTTTGTATTATTATCGTTAGTCCTATTGTGCCCGTCAAGACTCGCACCATTGTTTTTATCGTACACTTGCACGCTGGTACCGTTACTCAATCGTATTAGGACGGGCATGGCTGTGCTACTCGTGGTGGTATGAAATGTGATCGGATTGTTCGGCGCCGGTCTATGGCCCGAAGATGACGAAGGTCCCATCGCGAAGGCTAAAACCGCGGAGAGCAGAGTGATCAACGCCAATCGGCGCCTCCGCCTCCAACATGTACGCCGATCACCGCCCGTCACGATCATCGTTGTCGTCGGCGGTGGTGCTGCTGTTGGTGGTTCGTACCTTCGAGGACGTTCGCCGTCGTTAGTGAGACCTCCGTCCTCTTCCTCCTTCTTCTTCTTCTTCTTCTTCTTCTTCTTCTCCGTCCTCTTCGGCGTCCTCCACCCTCTTCTTGGCCCCCTCCGCCGCCAGCACCACCTCCGACTTCTCCACCACCTTCTTCTACGTGTCGTATCGTGTCGCGCCGCGGAGGGTGTACGACAGGAGAGCCGTACTAAGGCTGGGTCATGCTGGAGCGGCGATAAGGAGCGGCTCCTTGCCGATGCCTCCCTCTGGATGGACCTACCTGCGTGTGACTGCGGTAGTCGATCCTCCACCAGCTTTTTCTTCTCTTCGTTTCTCACACTGCGTCCTCCTCTTTCTCGACGAGCTTTTTCACTGGATGTTCACGATGTGCAGACTGACAGAATTAGTCCGCGACATGTACTACGATTACTATTATTACTACAACTACTGCTGATATACGCCGCTACTACGAACAGGCTCGGGTATTCGACGCGACCGATATTCTTTTGTTTCCCGGCGGCGTCGGCGTCGTCGTCGTCGTCGCCGTCGTCGCCGTCGTCGCCGTCGTCGCCGTCGTCGCCGCCGTCGTCGTCGTTGTCGCCGTCGTCGTCGCCGTCGTCGTCGCCGTCGTCGTCGTCGTCGTCGTCGTCGTCGTCGTCGTCGTCGTCGTCGTCGTCGCCGTCGCCGTCGTGGTCGCTAGGATGCGGTGGATGGTGCATATAATCCTGGATGGATATACAGGAGCAGCAGAACGGCGCCCCCGCCGCGATGCCCGCCCGCTGCACACTGGAACAACCCTGTTCCGTTCCGTTCCTCTCTCTCTCGCTTTACTCTATTCCCCTCTTTTGCGTCCACCGACGTCGCACTCCCTCCTTCTATCTCTTTCTCCCACCGTGTTCCTTCCTTCGATCTTCTCTGTTTATCAAGACTTCTCTTTCACTCCTTCGATTGTCTTTCATTCTCATTTACTGCCAATTCTTCTTTCAACCTTCTTTGTAATGTCAGAACCTCTTTTTTTTACTCTCTTACTCCTTTTTCATTTAGCATCAATCTTATAGCACCTGTGTTTATCTTCATCGCACTAGCGATTGTCCATGACTCTTTAACTTTTTTTTTTAACTATGTCGTTCTCTTTTTCATTGATACCCAGTTTTTCGCGAATAGAGGGATTACTCTCTATGTTACTCTCCTTCTTCCTTCATTCGTCGTCCGGCGTTTTCCACCCTGTTTTCCTCTCGTTTACTTCCGTTCCTTTTCCCTCTCTTCATCCCTCTCTTCATCGTTTATCTCTCTCTTCGTTAGAGATAGATCTTCCCTTTCTCTCTTTCCCGTGCAGGGGGAAGCTTTCTGCTTCCTCGCTCCGCATCGGCCGCGTTACCCCGCGCGTCGCTCTTTTGCACCACTCGACATCCGTGGCGGCCCACCCAACTCCAACCCCGCCGAAATCGCTCTTCGAACGTCCATCTCATTTTGCGACGGCTCGCCGCCCTGAGTTCTTCTCTTTTCCACTTGCTGCGACACCCGCACGTTCCTCCCCCAACGCGTACCCACGACGGAGGTGGGAGCCTGCGCACGTGTGAGCACCCCTCGCTGGGTCTCCCGCTCGATATCGGACTAACTCCACAACTCCACGTTACGAATGCACGTATAACGGGTGTCATCCGGATGGATTCCAGCCGTCCGTCGCGCGACATACGTATACGTGCCTGTCTTCGCCAGTTCGGCAACTACTTCTTCTAGAGGATCACGCTGCGGTGAGCAGACAGCTCAGTTTCGAATGAGCTATCTTCTATGTCGAAAGACATAGGTATATAGGTGATTCGCATCAAGCAATGATGAATCTTTGACTTTTGCAAGATCGGACCAATGCAAAAAAATCTTAACATTCTGCCGCATGATTTCCTATATTGAAGTCAATTGGGCTTAAATACAAATAAAGAAAATCTATCAAGTATCTATGATATCAAGTATCTCTTTTGGGATAGCCTTCGAAGTAACTGGTCAAAATAATCGATGGCGCGTGTATCAGCGTTCCGTGCTTCTGGTCTTTTAGATTTATCTTTTCTGTGCGCGCATAGCCTTTTTTCTATTGCGTCTGTCGATTGCGAATCGAATATATCTGAGATCTGCCATTTGGTCAAAGGAAATTGGAAAGAAATTTATCGAGAAGTTTTTTCTCCTTATTGCCCTTTAATAATATATATTCGATCTATGTCAGTAATGCTTTCGCACGTTTGTTTCTAAGAAATATATACATAATGTTATTTTCTTAGAATACTGTCCTAACGATTTCTTTGGAAATTACATTTTGAAGATATTATTTAACGTTGTGACTTTTATTTTGTATAGATTATAATTCATAGATAAGATTTATAAAATCGAATTTAGATATTCATCACAAATAATCGATTGGTATATAATATACATGATGATCATAAAAAATATAAAATATTCATAATTGTCCTATTCCAATAATCATTTTATAGTTTTAATTTGCGTTCAGATTAAATTTAATTCGTGATCTATAATAGTTTTAATCTGAAAGAAACGTATTCTATTCAAAAATATTTTCTTCCTCCTATTTAGAGTTGTTATTAAGAAAAACTAACAATAAATTGTATTTACAATTTCTAACATAGTGTCATATCAATATTGTTGAGTTAAGCAGTTTAACAAGGAATTATATGTCATACTCATCTAATAATAAATAAACGTATTATATTTTCCATTATTATTCTACGAGTTACTTTATGTTACCTAACGTAACTAATTTATAGTTGTGAGTACCTTACTTATTGTTAGTCTAGAATTCCAAACTTAGAAAATGTTCCTGAATAAGAGAACCTTCAATATAAACTAACAGCACTTGGATACAATTATGGATTGCCACGGATATTGAAAGGATAAATCTGTATTATTTCTTTATCGTTTTTTAACATTGCCCGAAGACTAACCGATAACATTGACAAAGCATTCCGTAAATAGCATTCCGTAAATCGCATACGAGAGAAAGAAATAATCATTTCGATACATAATAATTTCATTACCATTTTATCATAATATATGTTTATGTTCTCTATATTTATAAATATTTTATTCATTTGAATATATATTAAATATTATAATATATTCGTGGAATAATTTCAATACAGAAAATTTCTCATAATATCGTGTTAATTGAACTAAAAAGTCAAGCTATATATTATTTTCGTGATTAAATAAACTTTTAAATTTTTGCAAAGTTAGTTTATTAATTATCCGACCGATGAAATTTGCTATGTCATAAGCTAAAGTTGTTTCAAGAATATATAGCCTTTTCTGAAACTTCGATTTTAAACAGATACAAACTCAAGATTTATCAATAATGTTCAATTAAAAGAAGTGTAATAATTTGAATAAGATTATAGCTTAGTTTTTTTTCGTTTAACACTGTTATTGAAATTAACAAGAGTAAGTAGTTAGGAGTAAGTATTCTCGGGCATGTGAAGCTTCTATTAATTATTGTTCTGTCACGTGTCAGTCACTTATTGAAGTATATTTTTTATTGGTGATTCTTAGCGAATGTGAAAATCAAGCTAGATAAAGGAGTTACGAGAAACTTATCTCATGAAAGCACGTGGAAAGATCCAGGGGTGGACATACCCTCAAAGTTCCCACAACCTTATCCTGCCTATATTAGACTGCTTCTCCCAGAGGTCGTTACGGTTATTAACAGCTGTCGACGGTACTTTTAAGCTTTCTCCTCGTCTCAAGCTTCTTACTACATTCGGTTTCCAATCGATTAAAAGATCTTGCAGAGAAGGTACAAGCTGCACTATTCTACTTTCACTTAGTATTTTATTTAAATTAGAGGAGAATCATCAATCATTTAATACATATACATAAATAATCTCACAAATAAAAAATTTTAATTATTATAAATAAAAAAACGATATATAATATGTAATAATTGTTACAATATTATTTTAATACTGATATAGTTGATATGATTCAATTACACATTATGGTAATTTGAATTATTATAATAATGTAAGAACGTTATTTCAGTATAAGATACACTATCGACTAAAATACCTTTTTTTTATATTGAAAGCGTACTACATAATTTACTTTTAGAAAAATCAATTATACTTCCAATATCGTTATTTAAAAGTATTGCTGTTTATCCAATAATTATCTTGTATAAAGTTTGTAACGCTATAAACTTCAAAATTTAAGCAGCTGTAACTTCGTTAAAAATAAACAATATTTAAAATTAAAAAAAGATTTTGAAGCTTAAAATCTCTACTTCCAAAAGATTATGTCTTTTGAACTTCTGTGAGATTGATAATTTTTTACATATAGAAAACTATACGTGGAAATTTTCCTCTCATTGTGTGGGTCAATCACATGCTTAAAAAAACTTGCGAAAATTTTCGATTTTCTAACATGAAAACTTAAAATTTTCTTTACAAAATCATTTTAAAAAATATTTTTAAGATTTTTTAGAGTTATCATAGATTAAATAAAAAGAGCATTTGATTTTGATTGTTCATAACTTTGTTAAACATCATCATCGCATAAAAATCGTAATGCTTTTTAAAAAAAAGCATTCTTAAAACTTTACTCTTTCTAAAACTTTACTCGATTGGTATAATTAACAATTTTTTTTATAAACGTATAAACAAGATACAAATAAAATAACATTGTGAACTTTTGTTCCAATCCAATACATTAAAATATCGTATTCATATATAACGAGTATATTTTGTGAAATTTTGAATTTTTTGAATTTTTCAAACTACGTATTTTTAGTAGATATATTTTTCATTGTATAAATGTACCATCTATTAAATGTTCTTCACTAGATTATATTTACTTTTTTCATATAACTATTATGTATTGAAGCCACAAAGCTGATTCATGCGTTCCAGAGAATAAAGGTCAATCTCTGTATCTATCTCTTGGCTCATAACTGTGCACCATTACCTATGGTCTTTCGTTGTGCTCGTGTTAACATATGGTATTTTGCCAGATATTGAAAACACGGCTGTGTTCAAAATTAATTCACCATCGTGTTTCTGGCAGATTATTTTAGCATAAATTAGAAAATATATTCTGCGACAATCTCGTACTAAAGTGTAATTAAACTATTATACGCAAAAATATCTACATTATATAATAATCGCTAATGTGTTAATATTTGTATAATTTATCTTATATTTTATTATAAATACTTTACATAAAAATTAAAAAGCAAATTACTTGAGAAATATTTTGGAAAAATGAAATGTTTTAATCTTACATATACGTGCATCAATTTAAAGAGTTAAATAATTTAGCTATTAAATAAATTTCATTTTTTTTTTAAGTAGATTAATATTATTTAAAAAATTTTTTAAACGGAAATATAAATTTATTAAAATAGAATAAGGTACACATAAATATAAAATATTGTTATATATCTATATACATATAAAATTGATAATATATATCATATATATGAAAACAATAGCCATATAATTATAATATATGATGAGATATTAATCAAAATTGTGTTAAACAAAAGCTGTAAAATTTTATGAGATACTCTCATAATTAATTCTCATAATAATAATAATAATAATTAATAGATAAAATAAATATTTTCTTAACAATACTATCAAATTCCATTTAATATCACGAAGGTCATTTGTACAGCTATTTTCATGAATTTATCGATTTTTAGGAAATATGAAATTTCAGGATACAGGAAATCTTGTAAATATCATATTGCATTTCTATATCAATCGTTTATCCGTAGCCATAC
This sequence comes from Atta colombica, assembly GCF_001594045.1. NCBI lineage: Eukaryota > Metazoa > Arthropoda > Insecta > Hymenoptera > Formicidae > Atta > Atta colombica. The sequence goes on along the minus strand of NW_017259213.1, from coordinate 1,655,983 downwards.
AAAAATATACGAAGTTCTTAGAATAACATGTACTGTGCCTATTTATACAACATCATATTTCACAAGATGACTCTTCTTGAAGATTGAAAATGTATTTAAATGATCTCTTATTGTGCCAATTTCTTATTTTAATTCCTGCCATTTTGCAAAAAATATTTATATTTTTTATAAGAAAATTGCGGCGCAACTTTTACTTCCGATACTAGCGGCACTAGTTTCGTTGGTTAAATTCGTTCTTTAGAAGCAACGACCAACTTTAACATTCTCTTTTTATTGCGTCTAGCTTCAAGCATCGTACGATCACAGTGCTAAGATTGTAAGAACACGAGCAAAAAAGTTCCGTCACGAAATTCATTTCAAATTTGTCGGAAAATTAATCGGAGTTTTGAAATTACATGTATGCCTGTTTTTTCAAAATTTTCATCTTCATGATATCGATATAAATAAAAGTAGGAAAGACGAATTCGTTTTATAAAATAATATAACTAATATTGTTGATCGAGAGAATATATTGTGTAATTACCCAATTTATTATAAATTGTATTTTCACATTGTAGATACTAAATATTTGAAACGCTTTAATGTTATTAAATGCTATTAAAATATATTGTTGCAATTATGAGAGTTCATCATTAAAATTTGGATTGTTGATACTAAAATACATAATTAAGTGAATTTATCATAATCCGATTGTGATCTAATATTAAAAAGATACTGCATTTGTTGTGTATTAATCGTTATTAAAATATATTTCACGTATATTAAATATACTAAAGCCGAGATGATATATTGAGTGCATTTTTAAAAAAATTTTAGTTTGATTAAAGATTAACCTTGCCCTTTCGGTCGAGGCCAAAACGCTACAAATGTTACCTCGAAAGGACATAGATAGGAGAATGCCTGTACATGCTACGTCACCCTCGAAAGTTTCGACGTCTTTCCAACCGAAAGGTGGAACCAACCCCATTATCGAACGTCCTCTATGTTATCCTTCCTCTCCCCTCTTCCCATCTCCTACTACCCTACCTCCGTATGCGCATTTAACGTAGCTATCCTGAAGAGTTTCGAATGCCTCTCTTTCAAGGTGACAAATCCCTAAGTATATCCATCGGAAAATTCACCTTAATTCAGACTTTTCATCAAAATGATTGGTCTGATCCATGATTACGTAACATGATATTCTGGGAAAAGCAGAATTCATCTCTTATTCTCTCTCTCTCTCTCTCTCTCTCTCTCTCTCTCTCTCTCTCTCTCTCTCTCGTTTTCTCTCTCGTGCAACTGATAACAAACGTTGACCTAAATACGTTCCCGCCAAACCGTCATAAATCGTAATGCCGCAATGTAAGGCACTCCCGCCCGAATCACGTCCGTCTTCTTTTCGGTTTAATTTATTTCGCACGATCTTCCCTTATTCATGGAAAGAAAGAGTTCTGTCATAGGTAATAGTAAGTAGGAAAGGGAATCTTCTAAGAAGAGCCAATTAGGCCAATTTCATATAGGTATAGAGGCGCACAGCCCCAGGAATAACGTCAATATTCGGTTCATCTGCTTTCTGTTTCATCCCCTTGTGAATCCGACTTTCGATTCCTGGGCTATGAAGAAAATATGGTCCCGACAAACAGAGCACGTACATCGCAATTTATAGCTTTAGCTTAATACTAGATATCATGTTGAAACCTTCAACCTCTACTTCCTTTCACCCGCTTTCTTCGCCTGCCCGCTAACGTAATCCTTACTTCGCTTCTCACCGAAAAGCAGCTTTTATTTCACGATACTTAATAGCTTCTCGAGTTTAACATAAATTTACATCCTCCGTGAATCTTTTTTATCTATGTGTTGATTTTCTAAACGTTAAAAATTATGGTTTTCTGCATAAAAATTTTCGCTTCGTGTAGTACAATAGATAGCTTATAATTTAATCCTGAATAGATCTGTCTCCCTATCACCTTTAACCACTTTTATTTGCATTTATAGTTCGAATTTGTAAAGCGATTGGAAGTGAGTGGAAAATATGTTGAAGAAAAGATTGTGATAGTGTACATGCATAGTCATTAGTCAAATTTTCCACGGAACACAACATTTCAGGCACGGCATTAACTCTGTTCCGAATCGTCGAGCGTGTGCAGCCCCGTCAGACACAGCCGCATTTTCTCGCGTGCACCAATGGTGCATGTTTCCAATACAGCTTAAAGAGGGAAATGTCACAGCCTCATAAATTGTAAAAGCTTTACGACGCACGATGGAAAGATAAATTTTTATTATTAAATTATTTTCGCATTATTACATATATCAAAATATTTCTCTTTGATACAGTTGTATTTCTTGTAAACGTATTTTTGTTTATTTGTGCTATATTTACATTCACACAAAGATCTGTTTATCTTCGATGTATTTACACATATTTCTTTAAATTTATTAATTTAAAGAAATATAAATTTATTAATTTGAAGAAATATTTCTATAAATTTATTATATTAATTCAAATTCTCGCAGTAGAAAGTTCAACGAATTAATTAATTTAGAATTAAATAGTTGATATAGTATTTTCAACTTCAGTATAAGCTCCTAAAGTCACACAAAGTCAATGGTGGTGTTGCACGTGTCTTCGGAGACGCGTGTATCTGGTCAGTTTGTGCGATAATGTCACGCGCATCGAAAGCCGAAGAGAAGAGCGCACGCGCCTCTAAGACGTCAGGAAATTCTCCATTCTATACTAACCGCGTTTGAGTTTACGTGAGTCTCGTTGTCGAGGAGATCCTCAACAAAGATCACGGGAGGAAGCTAAAGCGGTGGTTTAGCGTCATATTAAGGATTGGCGCTAACGAGATTGATTGCGGACAGACATGCACAGGACACTTGCCGTGAGCCTTGTCTTATCTCGATGCGCCGCTTGGCAAAATGCGCTTTAAATTAATTGTTGTTTGAGTTGTAACATGCGTATTGTCGCCATTTTCGATTAGGTTATGAAAAAAATAAATGCAATAATTACCTCACTCATAAATAACTATAAAATGGATATATTAAAAATTAATAAACGACATTAAATACACCGATTTATTGAATTAAATATAATATCAATCTTTTAATTATTTTTTTCTATTTGTATTTAATAATTCTGTATTTAGTAATATAGTTAAAAGTTTTTTATTAAACACGAGAAAATATTTTAGGAGTAGCACAAGAAATCCCTCATGCTTGGAAAGTATGTGTACAATACGCGTAATTAATAATCGTAATAAAAAACATGATTTTAGCATCTTGATTTTTTTTACGAAAAATGATGGAGCTTTGGAAAATACGAGTCGCATAACTTGCTGACTTGCTGTCAGCTAACTAAAAATGTCGCGACCACACCAATCGCACCGGAGGAACTTTGCGACCGAGAAACAACGTGTCATCCGGACATCGGAATCGCTTTACAAAGCCTCTTTAGAGTTGCGCGTCGAGAAGCAATGCTTTACAGCTGAGCGTCTCTGGGAATTCCGTCAGATGTGAAACAATCAGAGGATGATGTACGCGCTTAGATGTGCGAGAAAATCCTTCGTTTTGTTGTGTGAATTCGCGTATATAGAGGCGAGAATTTGGACGGGCAACACGCTTGCGCGTTCGTTAAGGGCAGTGCAAATGATTATTTCATGATTATTTCTCTTTAATTTCAATGAGGTTGATCAGTACCACAAAGCGAATATTAATCGGCTTCTCTGCTTGCATTGCATACATGTTGTCCCACGCATCGACGCTTAGTTAGATTGTGACAGCATTGAGAATAGACGCCTCCACACGTCAAACAACATCTTTTCCTCTTTCAACGTATTTCTATATCAAATATATATTTAACGATTCGTCGAGTTAACATTATCATTGTTACTCTATTTTAAAAATTTTACGTTAATTTGTTAAATATTATTCAAATCGTTTCGCACTATTTTATTATTGTTACTTACTTTTATTAAACGTTTTTTACTAATTTTATGAAAATGGAAATATCTACAATGTCAATATGATATTGTAGATATTTCCGTTTTCATAAAATTATTTCAGTCGTCAGTTTGCGTTCAATATTTGTAAACTGGAATATAGTAATATTTAATAAAATTGTTCAGTTATTAATAATAGATAGAATTAATACGGCTGTGGATATGCATTAGACGGTGTAAGTAGACCAGTTAAAACAAACAAATAATACATGTAATGTGAGCTGCCGGATAAGCACAAATTTCGTTTCCTAAATGTCCTATATCTTCCTTTTCTCTCCGAAAGTACGGCTGTGTTGGATTACACGTCATGAATTACTGCAGGACCAAGCATCTGCGGTAAAAGCTTATATCCACGTAATTTACGCCGAGACGCGGTATAAGCATACCGTTATCCATGGATCGTTATCATTTCAATGCTATTTGCGGTAAACACGTTATATATCGATCAGTCTCGTAGATACTACCGTGCTAACAGTTAAAATCCGATATTCACTCAAAGCTTGAAAACCGTCATGAAAAAAAATTTTTTATATTATTGTCTTCTTTGTATTATTGTCTGATTTAAAGCAAACTCGTAATTTCTTATAATCGTGTATTCTCATTGGCTATGTTTAATCGAGCGTATTTGATCATTTTTCAAAAGATTTAAATTTTTTATTTATTTTCTATATTTATGGAATTATAGTCGACAGGAAAAAACAGTACTGTATTGTACTGTTGAGTATTGTACTCTTGAAGAATTGCAAACAATATGTTTCCATTTCCGAGTTCTTCGAAAATGCAATGTTGCAAAGCATTCGTTGCATCGTGTATAGCTATCATTTAAGTAAAAATATCCGGTAATAATCGTAATGTAAATCGTTAAATAAAATTTTAATCCATATGATCTCGACATTCCAAATGCAATATAAGAACTGTCGATAAAGTCATCACTGAAAAGTGTTAATATGAAAACAATTCTTAAAAGCTTTCGTCGTAACCGTTAATCGTAAAAGTATTTGCCTTGCTTGTTCAACTGGCGATCAATGATTTCAATTACCTACCATCATTGATTCGTATCTCATCAGAGACAACTCAAATTCTTCTCGACCAACTACGGGTAGTCGGTTAACAAAGCCGAATGTAGTTCACGTGATGAGCTTTAAAGCTTCCTTCAAGTGGTAAGCATTGAAGCTATATCAGCCAGCAAAGTTTACCATCGGTTGACAATACTTTGATAATAAAA
>NW_017259213.1:1644163-1650681 GCF_001594045.1 Atta colombica | reverse complement strand
ATATATATATATATATATATACGAATAGATATATATTTAAAGACTGTGTGTAATTTGTAATAGTAAATTAAATTCACGCTGCGTATTTATCTACTCCCAGAAAACCAATAAATGTTGATGCTCTACTAATATCAAAATAATTGCTCATATAGTGGTGCCATCGGCATAATATAAGAAATCTTTTTTATCAACGTAACAAATAAATAATTTTTGTTTTCGTTACTAGTTAATTAACAATGAGATCTTTCTATCTTTGGTATATTTATGAAACATGGTTGAAATAAACTTTCGCTGTACGCTGTAGCATTTTTCTGCAGTTCTGATAGATGATATAGTGGTAGTTATAAATGCATATACAATCTTGTTTGGATAATCCGAGAAAATATACAGAACCTTAGTGTACGTTTAATATGATGAGAAAATTAACTATCTAACAGCTGTATCGAACTTTTTTAAGGTCTATCGAATAAAAACAAAATATATATGTGTACCTCACATTTTATCTGTCGATGTTTTTATTTGTTACGAGATGAACAAAATTATCCTTTTTTCTTCAACAACTACAATTTTAATGCGACAACTCTTAATTTATTTGAATAATTTTTCTAGAATTTGAGTTCATTAATAGTATAAGAAATTTAATTTTATTTATAAGAATTAATTTCGGTCCTAAGAAGCATCCCCCTCTCCCCCTCCCCCTCCCGTCATGACAGAAGATTGCCACCCAAAACCTTTAAACATGAATACATATATTCGATAAAAATCTGTCATTTGCGACAGATACATTAAAAGATTTTTATACGGCGTAAAAAAAGTAAGACGGTGAAACACACTTCACCGAAATAAAATTTCGTGTGTCGCGGTAAGTGAACCGTATGCGCGCATATGCGTTGTGGTCGTTTAAAAAGAGGTAGAGCGGGTAGGACAGAAGCGGGGGAAATATGTGTGTTCCGAGAATGATTCATAAATAGTTTATTTTCGTACCAGCTGCTGGGGAATCGTTAGTTGCGGCCAAAGCTGCCGCCTTCGAGACGCGGCGCGTATTTCCTCGTCGGTTTCTTCGCTTCACTAGCATAGACGCGCACAGCATAGAGTACGAGGTTTGAAACAAGGCTCCAAAATCCGTATTAACATTTCAAAGGGCGTATGAGTAATAAATCTAGCTTGCCAGTATGGCGTGAAGCTACGGATTCCGCAGTGCTCCATAATAAATGTACATCGGGGTAAAAGGTGTGACCATAATTGCACTGTCGCTCGTTGCCGCGCATAGTGACTATGTTGATGGCCGATTCACACTAATTGAAATCACATCCAATACCGTTGCAATTAATATTGATAGCAGCTTGTGACGCATTTAATTATTACACTTTGGATATAGAATAATGCATATGCGTGATGAACTGTAGCGTTAACGCGTACGGTGGCACGCTGCTTTCGCTCGAAAAATGGCGTTGCCATCACAGGGAGGTAACGTTTTATTAAACTGCATGCTGTGTCATTTCAAGCACGAAATTACGAGCATCTTTCATAAAACGTATATACTGATTATGTACCAATATTCGAAATTTGCGAGGTGCTATTCTGTGTCCGCAATTAATTCCAAAAAAAATTATAACATTATTATACAATATATTCTTGTTTTTCATAAATTTACATTTTTTTCTTCTTTCATTCCATTTTAAATGTTTTAATATTTTTTCTCAACAAATTCATAATGCGCCCAAATATATAATTTGGTTTTTATACTTTAATAAAAAAGAATAATACAATTACATTTAAATAAATTATTTCTTCGTTCAAAATGTTACGCTCAACTGTCATAATTTATGTAATGTGCTTGTTTGACATACTCTCATTAAACCTCCAAACTGAAGTTCCTCCGAAATGGAGTTGATGTCTGTTACTTAGTTCCATGGTTCGTTAGCCACGACTGGTGAGAAAAGATCATCATGAGTACAATCTACTAAGAAAAGATATTTCTGATGCTCAACCTGTGTCTTTGAAACGTTATCTTTCAAACAACACGAACAATTGAAAGTGAGGCATCATAGAAAGAAATTCAATTAACTGTAGCCAAAGATACGTTTCATTCGACTATTCATTGTTAATCGAATTCTGTGATACATGTAAACTCTTGACAGGTATTCAGTTGCGTGTTTTAGAATGATTGTTCATAAAATGAAACAGAGATACTCAATAGGGATGTTCATGTAATAAACTTTGAAAAATCGATCGTGAGTTTTTCGAAACTGGCAAAATTAATATTGTAAATTATTATATCGTTAAGTTTATATAATTCGTTTATATAATTTAAAAGAAAAAAGTAAAAGTTTCTACTAAATTTTTGTTTGTTTATAAAAATAAATATACTTTCGACAATGAAATATAAGAAAATATTATTATATCAATGATATTTCCATTAACAAATATTTAAAAAGAAAGAAGCCATTTTCGGTTGAAGCGGGTGCCTAATATTCATCGTGATTATTACAAATAGAATTATCAATTTCATAGACTATGCCCCAATTTGGTTTATCGAATTTGAAACACAATCATAAACTCAAATAATCTCACAATTAAACTATTAATTAATTGTCAATTTAATAATAATGCTAGTTAAATATAAGCAAAAGAATTTAAAACAATGAGATTAATCTACATCTTTTTCAAATTGCGGAAAATGATAACTCGTAATGTTACATGTTATATTGGATCAAAAAATATCGCTTCGATAATTTACATTCATGTTATAGTTTGCGAACTAGTGAACGGAAGGAATTTTAATTTACATATTTTACAAAAGCAGAAACAAGTCGGTCGGCACGAATTTTTTTCCCCCAATGCAATAGAGATAAAGCAGAAAAGAGGAAAAAAGGAAGATAGAAAGATAGAAGAAAGCGATAAAATTTCTCTGTAACGTCCCGACATTTTCAACTTCGTACAGATCTCACGGGATCAAAATATCAAAAGTAATCTAATAAGTAAGTTTTCTAATTAAGTTCAAAAAAAGAGACTCGTCTCTTTGCTTTAACTTCATTGTGGTTTAGTTCTCGAGGAGAAAATTTTTGTCTATTCAACGAATTTAAATATGCTCCGCGGATTAGAATACGACTTCATTTCGCATTTTCAGTGAAATAAATAATGTGATACATATAATGAATGACATCGCGATCGTGCAGCTCCAAATATCGTGTTAATAATGTTGCTTATGTTAGGCGACTTTGTCAGATCGTCAAGAAAAACAATTATGCCCGTGTGAGGGTATACAGTCTTGAGCCCATTTAAGTAGAGTTCATATATTTGCACCCCTATTTCTCCCGTTTCTTGGCTCGTACGCGAAATGCATATGAAGTGTCTTAAATCCTTGGTGCACAAGATGCAACAGCTGTTCTCACTGTTGTAATATAGATATATATACGTGATACACACACACACACACACACACACACACACACACACACACACACACACACACACGCACGCACGCACGCACGCACGCACGCACGTTTAACTCATTTGGCCGAATATTGAGAAACGAGATTCCCATTGGGCAATAAACTGTCAGTCTTTTTACGTAATTAAATTAAATTTTTTTTTCTTTTTTCTTATATATCTTACATAGCTTCAAGTTTTTAATGATCATAAATAAAGATAATCATAAATAAAGCGTTTTTGCTATGTTTTTGCTGTTAAAAGTTATGGATTTTTTCTTTATCTTTTTTTCTATATTTATATATCGCTCTCTTACTTCAAAGCGAAAGTTTAAAATAATCGTGATTTTCGAATTACGAATGAGATAGATATGTACTTAAATGTTATTCGATCAATCATCAAAAAAATAAATTAACTTAATTTCATAAAAAAGCTGTCAAAATGTTACAAACTTAAAAAGAATGGTTTAAAAAAAAAATTGTCGCAGCTTATACAATTAATCGCGCAAAAATACTCACGTCATTAAACAAAGTGACTCGAGGTCGCGGCGAGGTCCGAAATTATTTAAAAAACAAGTTAAATTAGATCGCTTATATGAATAAATTAAATTAAGAAAAGAAGCGCCAAATGCAGTCAAGCTTAATGCTTAATAATATTTCTATATAAATATTTAAATATACTTTCCAGCACTTCAAATTGCGCGCTGAATGCAGCTGGCCTTAAAAATGCAGTTCTAAATTAAAGCTGAAAACAGTAATCTTACAATTAATAAAAGATAAAAATTCCTTAGAAATTAAAAGTAGTGAAGTATTTGAATCAAAAACTATGAAAGTCGATGCGGTTAACGGTGCATAAGTAAATTAAATAATATAATATTTATTATAAGTAAGTCTAACAGTTACATTCGGAGTCGAAACGTTCAAATATAGATGTAAGTTGTAGAATGTAATTTTAAGCTTGTAACTGTTAGACTCTCACAGCTCTTGATTCAAATACTTTATAGTAATATAATAAATTAAATTAATATTTTTATATATACTGATTTTTATTTTAAATATTTGAGACTGATATTATTTTTTTGCCAATATTATTTAATTAATTAATAATTCTGTCAAGTTGAAAAATAGTTCTTTCTCTTTCTGTAAATTTTTTTAGCAAAATATAATTTTTGAAGGGATATTAAAGATATCGTTCAAAGTTATTGTTCTTTGAGCCAAGATTTAAAAGATGATTCTACTCCGGAGTTCAATAATTCTATCAAACTATTTAATAACTGATGTTATTCAAGCAAAGATCTTCAAGTGAGATATCTCTCACAAAAATGATTGAAGGAAAATGAATCTTGCATTAAAACGCCCAGAGAAGATTACGTCCATTAGAAGATATCTAAATAAGGAATATTATTAACGATGTTGTAACATAATTAATAAATAGTACTGAGAAAAAATTGTTCATTAGACTAAATTAATTTAGTTCGTTTGTATTTCTTTTGATAAAAATGTTTGTATTTAAATTAAATACAAACATTGTATTAAATATATACATTTTCCAACGAAAAAAATAAAGATAATTAAATTAATTTAATAAAATAAACAATTAATTTAGTCAAATAAATAATTTTTTCATAGTGTAATGTACTAAAAAATAAAGAGAGAAAGAGAATCAAAGAAAGTAAAAATTGTTCATATATATGTATATGTGTGTGTAAAGAAATATGCATAAAGTTTATAATATTGTACTCTACTATAGCTCCAATTTTTTTATATATAACTTTGTAAGATACAATCGGTTTTCTTCGATAGATCTTCTTTGAGAATTATTTTCGAAATCTATATATAGCTTATAAACCCGACAAAAATGTTCTCGAGAAGAAGATATTAAATTCTGCACGTATATCCTGTCGTTAAGGCCGTCGTAAGCAAAAACACGACCCTCTCTGTACACATTTAAAATCGATAGACCTTCTCAAACGCAGCATTCCCAGTTCTAACTAAGCCTCCGCTGTTGATTTTAATTGCGTTTCGAAAGTGCCCGGAGACAGTATAAGAAACGATATAGCAGCCTCAAAATACTGCCTGAACGCGGTACGTGGTACAAAACGGCATGTGCTCGGCATCCCTAAAAAACAAGTCTAAAAAAATAGGATTCGGACGAGAAAGCAATTACGGCACCCTCGGATTTAAAGCCACTCGCGGATCTCGCGCCACTGGTTTTTCCCCCATTAATCCAATATCGCATGTCAAGCTATTCCCCTGCAGAAATACCATTTAATGGCGCAGATTTCGAACAAACAAACAGATTCCCGTCTCAATATCATTCCTCCTGCCAGCGTGCTTTTGTGTACCGTGTGTTCACGCGAGTGCATCCGCACGTTTGCCGGTGCAGGTGCCTTTTCCGCTCTCGTATAGTCGATTCTGCCGATTCTGCCACAGCCCCATCCGCTTCGTCTGTTCTCTCTCTCCATCCTCTCGATTGTATCGATCATCGATGAGAGGGTGTACGTCGAAAACGGCTGGTTTACTCGAGCATATCGTATCGTTACGTCAATGGCGAGTCACGTTCTCGTTGAGATCACACCTGCATCCGCGGTCCTCGCGTGCATTTTCCGCACGCGGTTACGAATGTTCGATGTTTGAAACTATCTCTTCCCTTTGGAATTCACGAAACAGTTTGTGGGCATCGAGAGTTGGAGCGTTTCGCTCTTTTCCAACGTCGACGCGAGCATTAAATGCTAATAAGTAGCGCGTAATAAAATTGCTCGAATAGAATGATAATATATATCTACGAGATGCATACGATCATGTTAACTCTTATTCGAACAATCGGGCATGAAATACTTTTTGAAATACTTCTTTATTCATTTCTCTAATGACTTTAATCCTTCTGAAATCTCTTCTTTTTTCCTTAGAAAAACAATATCTCTCAAGGATAAGAACTAGTGTTCAATGTATGAGGAGATTAAGGAGAATTATTGACGATTACTTTCTTTTCAACTAAAAAAATGTAATAATGGATGTTGCGCATATATTCTTTCAATAAATTAGCCGAATTATTTTCTTCTTTCTCTCCTTCTATCTCGTTTTTCT
>NW_017259213.1:1642049-1644063 GCF_001594045.1 Atta colombica | reverse complement strand
AATTTTATTATATATATATGATTTTTAATTAATTACAGAATATTATATTTACTTTTCGTTGGATATTTACTTTTCATGTTGAAAAATTTTTTTTGTTATACTTGATTCTTATGTGCCCTGTATATACTTTCGATATTGTTTTTTAAATTAAGAATTCTTCGTTCTTGTAAAAACTTATTAATATTGAAATTATTAAAAAAGATCATCTTAATCACGTCTGTACATAAACATTCGAATTTTTAATCATGGAGATCATTTTCGTGTGAGTTTTTAGAACGGAGTTAAATTATTAACGGTATATTAACGGTAGAAATTATGCGGCTCTGATTTATTCGGAGATAAAGGACGTGCTTAAATTTTACGCGCTGCCATGGTAATATTCTTAAGAATATTAGGCGCTATTAAGAGCGTCGTGTCATGAATTACCGACATGGCATGTTAACGATGCGAATTATGTGATGTTGACTTATCTGATATATAATGAGGTATATTTTTAAAATCGGTCATTACCACGATTTTCTTTCGATTCGAAAACACACGGAATACACAAATACGACTTTTTATCGGAAAAAAATTTAATACTTTATAGGTATTGCAAATGTGACTATTTTTGTGAGTTTCAATTGTCTTGTACATGTTTTTAAAATAAAATAATATTATTCAACAATACAAACAATACAGTTAATGTAAACCTATTAAGTAATAAAACTGACTCTCTTCTTAATTCCGAACTAAAATGAATAGTAACAGAGTTGATAATTCAAATCACCGACATAACATTGTATATATAATACTGCTGCATTTTTTAACGTACTTACGAGAGAACTACGCGAAGCGAAAGGACAAACTGTGTCGTTTCTACTAGAAAAATACGCCGCTTTCCGAGCGTTGCTTTCATTGAAAAGAGTTCAGTGCAGCAGTGCCATTCTTGTGCCAATTCGACCCAATGCATCTGAATAGAACGCGTATTCGTAAAAAATAATTATGCGCCACGTGCACGAGTTTCTTAAAATCCAAATCGGATGAATTTTCTGGTGGAATTGAGCGATTTTGAATCGCAATAGAGAAGAAGCGATAGTGGATCTCCATGTGTGGAAAAGGATCCTGTATTTACACACTGTGGCACAAAGCGCTTCACTGCAACGTGAAACATTCGCACGACAGAGGCGTGCAATATCGCGTAATTAAAGGAGCGACCGTCGCAAAAATTTTTCAAGCAGATTTCGCTGTGAAAACTTTCCGTTCCAATTCTAGTTTCCCGTTTATATCGCAAGTGCTCGCGCCCGCACGTTTCACAATCGCGCCTTGTAAAAACTGTCGATTCGTGTTGTCTATGTGAACGTACGTGTACGTACGTATGTTCCTCTGGTCGAAATTCCCTATTGACCCCTCGCATATGGAGAGGAGAACCTATTAACGTATTCCAGTATACCGCCCGTCGGACCGATCGAGCGGAGCCCTTCAAACATCATTTTCTAGAGCGCCAGCACGACGACGAGGGTGAGCACGATGAAACCGCGAAATATTTATAAACTTCGTCTTTCTTCGGTTGAGAGGTCAATGTACACGACTGAGGGCGTCTGTGGGTGAAAGTGTAGACGGAAATGTCGACGATGGGGATGAGAATCGTTGTCGGGAATCTCCTTCGCGTTCACGTTAATCTTTTTCTATTTAATGTAACCGCATGTAGCTCGATTTTCGAAAAAAGGGAATTCTATCGTGGACGTTTTCACGAAAAATATTTTTTTGGAATCTGTGTAATGAAGTAAGGCAATGCAAATTCGATAAGAAATACATTCAAATCATCATTCTAAATATCCAAAATTTCTCAATTTCTTTGAAATATTTGATATCGGCATATTTTAAAAGTATTTCAAAAATATTATCAGTACATTTTAATTTAAATGTATTACTTCAAAGTGCTTTTATATAAAATATTCAGATATCTCGAGAGAGATATGTAAAATTATAAAAAAAATCTCTTGCGTGCGATATCCTTAGAATATCTTGGCCG
>NW_017259213.1:1636806-1641949 GCF_001594045.1 Atta colombica | reverse complement strand
TATATATACATATGCCGTGCTTTCTTATAATATACATAAGATATTGACATAAGATATTGTGACTTTTTTCAGCAAAGTATTTTGATATAATCTTGTATATTTCCTTTGGTAGAAGTTAATAATGTGATCCAAAACATTTTATCTCTTTGTGTAGGTGTCTCTCGATTAGTGCAAATTTTATGGTAATCGCAATAATCCATAATATGCAATAATGTATAATACGCAATAATGTATAATATGCAAGCTTATTTACACGATACGCTTCTTGTAAAGAAATGTTGCAATAAAATTATAATGCTGTTTTAAAAACAAACTTTGACGAATGATAAAAAAGAACCTAATCAACATATCTATTTTAAAAGCATCAGTATAACATGTCGCAAAGAACGAAGGACACTACATTTGCACCCAGTGGCACATCAATTCGCGGTCTAACTTTATTGCGCGCACATATTCTCCGTGTCGTTACGCTCAGATTTATATGGCCGCGACGTATCCCCGGGGCGAAGTAAATATTCGCTCAAGGAAGGAAATATTGTTCGCAGATTCGATAGATTTAAACCGGCGAAGGGTTTAAAGGTATTTCGCATATGCGATCTAAAAGTTAAGGATCTCGACCTGGGTAAGATGTCGGTAATTTCCCAACGTAACGAACATATCCCTTCAGCATAACGTTTTATATCATCTTGCTCATATGGTGCCAACGTTTCCCCGAGGTAAAGTAAATTTTAGGTGAATTCAAGAGGCAAGGAACATCTCACGTTCTTTTTAGGAGAGGAGAAGATTTTTTCGCACGAAAAAATGGCAAAAAACAAATATATTTTCATCAAATCGTCGAGACTTGCTGTGGATCTTGAATTAATGTTTGCATGAAAAAATCGATTAACTTATGTATGTAACTGTTGGCCATTCACGAGAAATTGCATGGAAAATTGAGTTGTGTAAAGGAGGTCGATATATGCGCAGGCGGCGAGAGTCGCCGCCGTGAAAGTCGTATAAATAATTTTTATGCGACTTCGACTTTTCGAACAGTTCCATTTCCATCGGTGTACCGTTTTATCTTGCCGTATTCCTTCGACATTTCCCCGAGGACATGTAAATTTGTACGAGAAAGAGAGAACGCGTCGTGCCAATAACGCCGAACTGGCGAATAATTGGCTCGTACTTATATAGGATGAAATCGGAAACTTTGACGATGGAAAAGATAGAGAAGAAAAGGAAGTTCCACGGTCGGTCTGAGAGTTGCAAGCAAGAACAATTGCTAAAGCCGTTTTGTCATAATTTCGTTGCATATTCTTTCTGTAGATACATCATGTTATTTCGCTCTAGTTATGTTTCTGCAACATTTCCCCGGGGTGAAGTAAATTTGAGAAGAAGAGAAAGAAAATATTGTCCGCTCCGTCGACGAGGCGGCAAAGAAGCAGTTTCGGGCGCACAAAGGGCCCACAAAATAGATCACCCAGTCGTATCTCCAGCAGGATATTGCAAACGTTCCACTTTAAAATCTATGTTACGTGTAACCTCATGCCAATTTTGATCAAAATGCACGAATTATTGTTATTGATCTACTATTATCTGCCTGACTTTACCCCTCCTCGCTGAACGCCGCGACAAATGATTAATTTCACACGTGTGGCCCATGAATTCAACGAAGTCCGAAATGGGACTAACAAATATTTGCGGATAAGTATATTTCATGAACGAGGTGTTAATTATGCATGCCGACAAATACCGCTAACGTGTTTAATGGATTTCATTAGTATATCGAAAAATACATGTGTAAACTATATTTACATACATATGTAAATGCGTGTGTACATTCAACCCAAAATTCAAAACACAAGTCATTGAACTGTATACAAAAGAATGTATAAATGAAACGAATAACCTCAATCGTTGGAAAGCTCGGAACCCGTAACATTTAATCGATTTGTGCGTATAGCATCATGTAATACCAAATGTAAATTTCTAATCGTTTTGATGTCCGCAGGTCACTGCGAACTGGAGCAGATAAACTTCCTCCACGTGCGCAGGCTAATATGCTCGTTTCAGTTCGCTACAAACAATTTGCCTGAAATTGCCGTACGTGCACGATAACCGCTCGGGAAAACGGAAATGGGCCCCTCGAGAATGCGGGTAAGCGTCATCTTCCTCGCGGCTCACGTCTTACAAAAATCCGCCACTTGTGCCGCTTGGTGCACTCCGGGAAACTATGCAGGCGGTCGGTAAACCGTGCCCACTGACTCACTCTCGAGATGCTTAAATTGCCATTACGTTAGCAAAACGCTCGGGGGACTGCACCGTTTGACTTCGGCAAATTTCGCTGTTAAACTTTATTGAAGATAAAAACGTGAAGCGCAAAAACCTTGCACCCGTTAAACTGCAAATGTATCCAACTTCATTAAACTTATCGCGATTATAATTGAAGATTACAATTGAAATACTGCAACGTTGCTGAACATTAATAACAGTTGAAAATACAAATACTGTATTTAACTAACAATTTGCAAAATCGCTTTTATTAAACATGCTCGATGTTTGTAGAGAAGTTTCATACGCAATATACGATATACGCTTAAGCTTATAGAGTAGGGAATACACACGATTTGAACACATTTTAGTTACTCCTTTCACAATTCTGTATTCTCAACGGGCATAGAAAGTTGTATACATGAACTATTATATCCTTAAATCACTGTTAAATCAAATCTTAAATGCTGACATTTCGTATTAGTCTTTTATTCTTGACGAATTGAACGGAAGAAGAACGCCAAGCAACTTTTAACAAGAAAATCCTACTTTTTTTTATTCTTCAGTGACTTGAAAATTCACGTCTAGCAACGCTGCTTGAATGCGATCGTTCTTAGAAATTTATGCAAGTAAGAAAAATTATATTTTTCTTAAATGACAAAACCAAAAACAATATCCGAGCAAACTATTAAACAGTAAGTAATGAAACTAGCATTAGACAATGGGAATCTATCAAATGATTACGTTAATGATTCTCTAATTATTCAGAGCAGCCTTTTTCTATTCATGTACGCTATTACTTGATAGCAAAAGAACTTACATTATTTAACGATTTATTAATGTTATTATCTTTCAGCAGGTACGTCTATAATTATAAGTCGAAAGGTAACAGTATCTGTATATAACACGCAGACTTGGTGAGTTATTATTACTCCTGAAACAAACAAGCTGTTTGCCTATGCTAAATGCAGAATAGCTAATTATATCCAGAGTAATGTTATATCTCTACAATTTATATTTAATAATATATATGTCGTTGCTGCATCGGTAAAATTTGGATATTAATAATAATACAATGTTAGTTTGTTAAATATTATGTTCGTTTATGTCTCTCCATGTAATCAAAATAAAATATCTATTTCAACATTCTCTAATATATGCCTCTCGATGATTATGTCATTTATTTATAGGACAGAATTACATACGTCATACTAAAGTTCACTGAATGCTTTAGCACTTCCGAAATAAAGGATTGGATATTTTTGGTCGAGTGCGTCGCGCTCAGACATTTGTATGTTATAATTCAGATTTTAATCTGACAGTTTGACATTTACTAAAGATTATAAATGCATATATTGAATATAAAATTAAATAATAACTTATATGATATATTAAATCAATAAATAAAAATCTTTTTATAATTTTAATTAAAATTATTATGTATATGAATATTTGACAAAGCGTGCCTGATTAAAAAAAATGCCTTGTAATCTTAAATTCCGGAAATGTTTTAATAAATTTCAGTGGAAAGAGAGATTCGAAAAATAACGATGTTTTAATGCAATGTATTAATATACTTGTTTTATTTTACAATGATATTATCTCAAAAATATATTAGTTAAAAATATATTAATTTATGTGTATAAAACGGCATCCTAATTATTTATGTACGATAAATTAATATTTTTCCAAAGTATTTATGATTATTATCAAGTATCTTTTCCTTAATTTCCTTTTTATCATTTTCTTCTGAATAAAATATAACTTTTTACATACTTTTATTTTAGAATTTATATACACAATTCAACATTATAATAATTGTAAATGATAATTTTAATCTGTTACTTAAATAAAAAAAATAATTAATGTAACAGAATATATAAATGCATTTTAGCAACTTCCTTCTATTTCAATTTCCTATTATAATCCTTCAATTTGCTTGGAAGGTAAAACTCAACATGTTCGTTGTGATCAAAGAGAACTAACAGTCAATAAAAGTTCCACCCGGTTTTCATTTCGCACTGGCGCAATTTTTGTTTGACGAACAAATACATGGAGATCAGCGTGTTTCAATAAAAAAGATTCAACTAAGTAAATTAAAGTTTCCGTTTCCTAAATGCTAGTCTTCTGATTGTTGCTTAAACGTATTATGTTTATCTTCTATCGATACGTGTAGTATCATGAATAATTATCCAGATTAAAGGCTGAGATTAAAGGATTAATTATTCCATTGAGTTCAAATTAACTTGTTAGTAGAGGAAACAATGGAGGAATGTAACCTTGATCATTTGATAATCAAGACGATTAATTGTTCGCGACAAAATGCTTAATTAATCGCGATGGAGTAAAAGAGAATAAACGCGACACAGTGACGTTTCCGCGTTTAAACATCCCATATCCTGCACCATTAATATTTATAACGGCATTATCAAACTTGATCATCGTTTGTCCATCGAGGGTCTAAATGCGTGACCGTCGCAAAGAGAAATCCTAAAACAACGTCCACCCCGTAGTTCGTGTCGCCGCCACCACTGGCCGGCAAGCAAGCACAGGCAGGCAGACAGGCCAGGGGTGCAGGAACGAGCGGGGTCGACCCTGCGCGCAGCCTCCCCAGTCCACCCCGAAGATTCAGTCGTCGTGCGGCAGAGGAGGGCCGAGGAGCGCCCGGTCGAAGCGCCGAGGTCCTCTCTCCACTCTCTTCATCTCCTATCTCCAATACGCATATCTCTTTTTATCCGCCTTGCGTTCTCTCTCTCTCTCTCTCTCTCTCTCTCTCTCTCTCTCTCTCTCTCTCTCTCTCTCTCTCTCTCTCTGTCTGTCTCTGTCTGGACCAGACTGAAAACGACCGGCTCCCTCTATCACGCACATACACTCACTCACATATATACACACA
>NW_017259213.1:1621953-1636706 GCF_001594045.1 Atta colombica | reverse complement strand
CTCTCTCTCTCTCTCTCTCTCTCTCTCTCTCTCTCTCTCTCTCTCTCTCTCTCTCTCTCTCTCTCTTCCCTCCCTTCTCTCTCTTTATCTCCTTCCGCGAGTCGCGAGTGAAAACGAGCCGGGCAGCGCCGCACCGACCTTCACCATTTTGGTACACGCAGCACGCTACGTACGGCCGTTAAGCTGTATGTCCTCGCCGATTCTCGCCTAACGAAGAGAATCCGCGAGAGGAACTCGCCGAATTTTATCGGAATGCGCGCGGGGCAACCGGTCCACTGCGTAGATTCCGTGACAAAACGACGGCGACGCCGGTTCGGGGGTTGCTAGCCTCCCTCAACTCCGCCTCTCATTCCTGTCACTCTATTCGTTTCTCGCTCGCTCTCTCCCTCTTTCTACTACGAAGGGTGGGTGGTGATACGCCGGTGGCAGTGGCAGCAGTAGTGTGTGGATGCTTGTACCGGTGGGTGCTCTCTCTAGTGTGGGAGTAGCGATTCCTAGTGTTGGTGATGGTGCTAGTGGTGGTGGTTTAAATTTCAGCCGCGTGCACGGGTTCACCTACGTGAGCCATTACACGGGTCCTCGGCTTTCTCGCCGACTGGGAGGCTATATGAGCGGTCACGGTCCACGGACACAAATTCTGGCCACCTTCGTCCACCTCCTTTTCTCCCATCATCCTTATCTCCTCCATGTATCTCCGGTGTGCTGACGCTCGATGTGCTTACTCAGGCTACGTTCTTCGCTTGCTTATCTTGACCGAAATTCGCGGTGTGTTCGATCTCTACATGTCGGTACGGCCGATCATAGTATGCAGTGTATGCGCGTGCTTTGTTGAAAGGATGCAACGTATCGCTGCTGCGCTGCCCTTGTCTCATACTGATTGCTGAGGTAATGTAGCAGTCAGAGGAGGAGAGACGCGATAAAAATATTATCCGCAAATACATTATCCTCGTAAATACAACAGGCGAAAAGACGTCAGGATGTATCGTGATAAAAATATTATTCGTCTCGCAAATACGATGAAAATCTCCCCCGTTCACGGCGAGATCGGAGTGAAATAACTGGGGATGGAAAATGTGTTAGTTGAGATAAAACGCTATTTTTCAGGATTATTCAACCATTTAAAAAATATGATGGATATCGATAACAAATATATAATGCGTACTCCTATTTCAAAGAAGAATGTATCATTCTTTCAAAAATTAAAAAAAAATAATTTTATTTAATTCAAATTTCAATTTAATCGATATTAATTGTAATTAGTCATCAAAATATTATATTAAATATTACATTAATAATCAAAATATATGTTTCGAAGTTTTGACAGTGAAAACGATCAACTGCAAGAAAGTCTAGCTTATAACATATTCACATTTCAAATTGCAGACTATAATTAGTTTCTTACATCTTTTAGGGAAAGCACCTTTTTCATTTCTATTATATTCCCCTTTCTGTCTACGTGCGAATGAAACCCCGCGTTATGCAAACGTGATATATGCGCTGAATGATCACATATATACTCCAAAAACGCGTTAAGTACGCACGTGTATGTGTGTTTCTATCGAACGAGAGTATCGTATCATTGCGACAGGTCTCTCGACCAGTCGTCGTGACCCTCTTCAACACCGGGTAAAAACAGAAGTATGGTAAAAACATCATCCGTTCTACCGTGATAGCCTGAAGCCCGTTTAATCGGACTCCAAAGCAGGGGAGTACTGGAAATTACCGAGATGTATCTCTCTCCCGATTATTTCATGTGAATCCGCCGCGAGATTAAGCGGCTTTCTACAAGCCCGATATATGTCCCTGTATGCATATATATTCTGTGTACGAGTATATATACGTATATGTACGTCTCCACATTGTGCGAGCAGTGGCATCGTTTCCGTAAATTTTGCCCGACGCCCCTTCTTCACAGCGACAATTAGACGCGGCAAAACCATTACCGATTCTACGCGCGGCCAACCGTGGAAACAAACGGTGAGAAAAAGAGAAGTGATATCACATAGATACCTAGGAAGCCAGATTCGACAAAACGACGGATCATCCAGAGCGTGTAACTTTCGAAACAAAAGCGTGCAGTTTGCTACTTCGATGCGTTTCGCAAGAACGAGTTACACGGGTTGTGTTATGGATGAGCGTTCGAAGTCTCGTTCATCGTGACGGCTGGAAATAGGGGTTGCAGTTGGGGGTGGTTTGTTTTGCCCTCGTCCGTTGAATAGGAACAATCGGCTCGCAATCGGTGTGCGCTTTTTCCCTGCGATGTAAAGTGTTGCGTCGAGACGATCGACGATGTAGAGGACGAGTTGTACAGAGAAGAAGAGGAGAAGAAAGAGGAGGAGGAAGAAAAGGAGGCAGCGAGAGGACGAAAAATATGGCCCGTGTGTATGTCGAGCGTGTCGACTGCTTTTTTGCTCGTCTTATGCTTCTGTCTCTTTTTCTTTTTTTTTGTTTCTCTATTTCGTCGTCGTCTCCTGCTCGAGGATCGTTGACCGTGTCGAATGTCGGTCACTGTAAATGAGATTCGCAGAGGCCGAGACGTTAGAGAAGTCCTCTCTCGAAGCTGTCTTTCTTCTCCTTCGTATCGCTCTCATTTTTTATCTCTTTTTCTCTTCTCTCTCTCTCTCTCTCTCTCTCTCTCTCTCTCTTTCTCTATTTCTATTTCTTTTTCTTCTCTCATGAGAAACTCCCGAAGTAAACTAATAGCAGAATGAGAGGAAGGAGAGTGCCAAGTTGCGGGTTGGCACAGTCGTTTAAATGTTTAGATTCGCAGTGTGAAAATCCCTCTTTTACTCCCTTACGCGGAAAACTTCTTATCGTAAGAAAGCCAACGCTCGCACATTTGGAATGCAAGGGGGCTTTCCGCATCGCGGAAAAATACCGCCTTCCTCCGGACCGTACTGCTCACAAACGCGCACGAGCGCGGGGTTTCAAGTAGTTTTAATTTCAACCACGGTAATTTTCGTGGTTGCGAGTAGTGGCGACGCGACGCCTCTCTCACCTCTAACGGGGAATAATTATTTTAGATGACAGCCGACGCGACGTACACGAAATTCGTTCTCGCATGTGAATTCGCGCACGCGTGATTGGCTGAAATGGAGCTTCTCTCTTGCTATGATTATATCGACTGGATTATCAAGAATATACATTGCTCTGAATTTCGGTCTGCTTGCTGCAATCTCGAAACAGCTGCGGTATTCCAATGTAGCCGACAGTGAGATTTATTCATCGTGTATCGCTAAGAATATTTTTTATTTATTATTTGAGACATATTGTATCTTCAAACAGTTATTTATCGATATTTCCAGATATTTTAAAAATTGTCTGCGAGTATATTAATTCCGGCGTTATAACGGGCTCGCAAATATCTTGGTCGAAAAATATTAGCTTTACGTTTATTGCTTTTTACACCAGGCTCACTGAGATTATGATGCTTTCGAACAATAGCATCACGCGGCACGTTGCTGCTTTTTCATCCTGAAAATAATTCTTTGGAAAAACTTCGGCAAGAACTCTCTCATAACCGTCTACAATAGTCTACATATTTACATCGCCAAAACAAATATATAACGTTAAAATAATCGCTCACTATCAAGAGAATATTTAAAAATTTTAAAAAATTGTTTTTCTTATCATATTGTATTTCATATTGATTATGAGAAATCTCACGCAGAGGAAATTTTAGAATAAATATGTACATAATGAATTTTCCTGATTTTTTAAAAATTGCTGATATCGATCGATAGTCGTCATCAAATTTCAATAGCAATCTATTTTTTCTAAAATTTTACTTTCTTATGGCACGAAGAGTCGGATCGAATTCTATTTTTTGAATATTTTAAAAATGCACTTTATAAAAGAGTTAATAAAATTCAGCTATTAAGAGATTATATCCTTTACTTTATATTTAAAGAAAACAACTAACAATTAATATTAGTTCAAAATTGTGCTCTATGTGAGTTAATGTATTAATAGAATTAAAAAATCTTATCAATAAATTATCCTCTACCACGCATTTTTGTTATAATAGATAATATTTTAAAATAAAAATATTTTTCTTTTTTTATTTGAAAACTCTCGGAAATCCCGGAAGTTCAACGCACCTGCTTCAATGCTTTGACTCGAGTTTTCGCGAGCGCGAGTTTTCTGCAACGCGAGCGTGTACGTGCCCGTAAGCTCAAAGCCTGGTGTTAGCAATACAGAACATATCGCGAGAAATCTGTACGTAGCGCGTCGCTCTTCTTTCAGATTCGAGCGAATCGGCAGCGGTGCGGCACCGGCACGAGAGACCAAAGGAATACGTGCAAAGAGATGCCAGCCTTCGCACCGTTCGCATCACATTTTGGGAGATACGTTATCCCGCGAGAACGACGACTACGTTCGTGGGAGCACTCGGCGGTTTTACACTTTTCCACTAAATCAGCCGTTAACGTCCCTGCGGATGCACTGCGCACTCCGATCTACGATCGATAAGCGAGCGCTTCACGTGAAGCGTCTCAATTCGACCATCGTCGTCGTGATTCTTTCGTTGACGTCAAACGCCTAGCGAAAGAGCGAGAGAGGAAGATTCTGCGATGCGCGTGACGGGGAAGACGTACGAGAGAGCAAGAAATGGATGGGAAAAGTACGTTCGAATCTTAGCCCGCTCTGCCCCGTAAATAGCGTTTTGTAACCCCCGTCACGTGAAATCGATATCCCTTAAGAGCCAGTCCGTGAGGTCGTTCGTCAGACCGGTGTTGCCTGTTTCACCCCCCGTGGAAGTGGAACTTGTAAGAGAGAGTGCGCGCTAGTCTGCGGGGAATCTGCGGGAGGAGGTGGACACGAAACGAGGTTGGTTGAATAAAAGAAGATGCACCGGAAAAGGCCAACGTTCCTCACCGACATGGGACTGCTAATGTTCTTAGCGGTAACAGCCTCGCTGTTGGGTTACTGCCAAACGGACGAAAAAGGTAAGACACACGAGAGTCACGACTCGCGACCTTCCTTTGCTTACCGTATCCCTTTCTTTTCTTTCTTATCTCTCTCCTACGCGCCCGCGTTTTATACTATCTACCTCGGTTGCGGGAGTAACGTCGAAAGAAATACGGATTTCGCTTTCCGCATCGTCCAACTCTCGGACGAGGATGAAGGGAGGCTAGAATAGTGCCGTGCGCGAGAAAGAGCGGCGAAGATTAACTTTTATGGCCGCCGGCATGAGTACTTCCCGCGAATTTACTTATAGCGGGAGCGGTTTAATGGTCGCCACGCACGTACATCGCCAGGCGCTTTTAATAGTGCGCGAGACTATGGCCGCGTTGCATTCGGCGCGACGTCCCTTCGTAAACACCCCCGCAAACGATTATATCGACCGTAAGTCTCTTAATCCTTAATCCGCGAATAGCCAGCGGATAGTTGAAATTACCACTTTTCAATACTTGCGATGATAGAAATTTATAAAATAAATGAAAAATATCTCCAATATAAAATTATAATAGTGAGGACAGGAAAGCGAGAATCGAAATGATAAATGTACAATTATTTGTAATAATTGCGAATGTAAAATCGGAAGATATAAAAAAAAATCCAATTCACTTTGAATCGATATTCGGAATGGCTTTAAATAATTCGATTCATTTTTTTTTTTATTAAAGTTTAAAACTTTTTTATCAAAGTTTAAAATTTTCATTTGCCAGAGTTATCAAGAGGGACTTTTCACGGAAAAAATGCGGTTTTGCTAAAGTATTTAAAAATATATTGTTGAATGTCGAATTATATTCAGTTTGAGTTATTTTTAATCATTTGTATAGATCACTACTGTTTCTACTTAAAAAAAAAATGAAATTAAATGAATTTAACTTAAGAAAATGTATAAAATTTATTTTTAATTTATTATTTATTAAGTCTATAATTCGTTAATATGGATGTTGTTTATTTTAAAACTAATCACAAAAATGGATTAGTAGATTACATTTTGACATACGGGAGTTAAGATGTTATTTAACTGAAAAGAAATTAAATTCGGACTGTTTTTTTTGATATATCAAAGAGTGTAGATAGAGATCTGAAATAATTTTGTTACATTATTAAAAATATTATGTAGGATCAAAGCTGGCTGTTGGAATGTCAAAACATTTTGCAATGTTGCTCATTAAGCTTGAGTATCCTACGAAATTATTTTATGGACTAACGAAATTATTTTTAGATCTCTATCTAGCTAAATTTTTTAATATTGTAGAAAAAAATTGTTCTTTCCGTAGTTTTGCATTTCTTATAATTCTAACGTTACTATAAATAATTACACTTACAATTGACTTTGGATCTTCTTTCATTAAGAAGAAATTTAAGCTAATATTTCTTTTGTAGATACTAGGATATTATAGTATACTACTAAATTCAATTTTTTACATTTTATAATTACTTTATGATTAACTCGAATATGCTGTTTCTATTCTCTTCCTGTCGTTATTATCCCAAAGTTTCGCGCATATTATTAAATATTTGCATTATGTCCTTCGTTATACCGGAGCGCGAGATATTTTGTACGAGGAACAGTCAGTTATATGCGACTATATGCTGGAGGTTGGGAAATATTATTTTGTAATTTTGCGAAGTAAATCATTAAAATTTTTTCGACATTATTTACATGTACTGCATAAGATTTATTTCAAATAGACTGTATTCTTGAAAAAAAGATAATAAAAGTTAATGAGCATAAAGTAGCATAACATATATTTTATTAAAAAGCACAATCAGTTAAAAATATAATTATATAATAAAAATAAAAAATAAATTTTTTAACATTTTACAATATAGAAAACTCCACAGAAAAATCAGGCAAGCGGGAAGAATGGAAGTGAACGTTTTCAAACTCGCTAATTAAATTTACCCAATTTGCAATAATCGAATGCGGAAATCACGTTGAAGTAATAACTTGCTACTAAATCATACGCCGTTGCAATACATATCGAAGTACACTTGTGTATGTATTACCGGTGTGTCCGTTATCGTTGTGCAATGCTCGATGGTTTAACATTTCGACCGGGTAATCGAAACATGTAATCCATGCGTCATTAATTTTTATAAAACCGCTCTTTCCAGAACTATACCTTAGTAAATTGATCTAAATTTAACAAGAGGTCTGATCGCGGTACTCGTGTGTATGGTGCAAGTACAAATAGAAAATTGTTAACGTTCCCATCGAACTCTAAAAAAAATTTTCCTACTGCTGCTGGTAACAATCAATACGTCGTGTCGCGTATTTCCGTACCAATAAAATCTGTATACTCGACATACATCCATGCACTCGCCACTCGTGTTAATGTATATTGCAAACTTTTCAAAACTTTTGTCGGCTCCTATTACTTATATATATGTTCATACTTTCGAAATGATTAAACGGATGGTTTATAGTTTATTTGTATACGGAATTACACACTAAATTCTGATTAAATAATTTATGCGCGAAATGTAACAATAAATAACATGTGCTATAATAGTTAAGAAACATGATCGGTGACATACATTGTACATTATTCACGGCTGATCCATCGTGAAATTATATTTTTCACTGTATCCCGAAACAAAATGAGTTTGCGATACCTGCTGCTCGCTAATCAGTTTCCCGTTTGTTGGATTAATGCGTGGCGCGTGCGAGACGTCGCATCGCACCGCGTTGCGCGTGGCATATCGCGCATTTGTTTTTACACATTCCGGTGGTTCCGACTGGATACAATACATATTCTCGCGAAAAATATACGCGTGGAAAGAGAGAGAGAGAGAGAGAGAGAGAGAGAGAGAGAGAGAGAGAGAGAGAGAGAGGGGGGGGGGGGGGGGGGGGGGGGGGGGGGGGGGGGGGGGGGGAGATTCAGGTTGCATGACCACGTCGCATCGACTATTATATATTTTTTGCCGGTCATGCGGTTTATATCCGCGAAGATACGCTAAAATAGTGTATATTATATAATGCAATTAAATATTTTTGCAATAAGATAAAAACCAATAAGAATCTAAGCATTATTGTAAGTACTCAATTACAGTGATTACATAGTATCGTCAAAATATAAAGTAAAACATATAGTTTGACCTATTTCGGACTTTTTTCAGACTTTTTTAGGACTTTTATTTTTTAGGATTTCATGAATAATTTCAGACTACGATTAATTTTCAAGGGCTTAGAGAGACAAAAATATACGTCTTGTCTACCATTCACAGTTTTTAATCATTTTTATTGTATACGGCGCGGATGCAATTAAGTATCGACGGATAATTGAGATTGATTAAAATGATCGATTCGTAAATTGCTAATTTTTATTTTTGCGTGCATGCAACTCTCGATATCCGTTGAAAGAATCATCAGGGAGTAGAATACCCGGCAGTTTCCATGAAACCTTACGAGGTCGTTTCCATTTGCCAGTCACATTGCGAGAGACCGCGGCCACCATCCCGCGTTAATGTACTATATACTTTTTCTCGAAAGCTGCCGGTCAATTACGTTTGGGTACGGATGTAACGCGAACAATCTGTACGGCTCGTAAAGAAAAATACAATTACGAAAGCCGCAAAACGTTCGTTTAAAAAATGCTACTTCATAACATGAACTGAGAGAGATTCTATTCTATATATACAATTATTTTTATTTATACTGAATGCAGGTCAGTTGATATATTCAATGAAATTCGATACAATATAATCAATGAGAAAACATGGAAAATTCAATCTGAGATATATTCCTGAAATTATGAAAGACCGATGCATTCACTTAGCCTAATAATTAATGGTACAGTCGCGAATGCATTAGCTTACAGCGAATTAGCTATTCGTTATGTCGTTTATAATTTCAAGATCTCAAAAAATATTCTCTTCAACGATAACAAGATCTACTTGTTAAAAAATGCGACACGATTTTTCATTTCGACTAATCCGTCATCTACGCAAATGTGCAAAATGATATTTCGATGTTACGCCAGAGATAAACTTTTTGTAAAATAACTACGTAATACACTCTACGTACGAGTCAGCAAGTTTCAATTTATTATTTAATTTTCTAGTATAAAATAAATTCCTCTTTGTGACCGAAATTCATGGAACACCGCTAGCGGATGTATTCGCATGATTAACTCGATCTCTTTTACGTAACAATCCTGCTATTTTGTACTGCAAAAGCGGATCTCGATTTTTAGTAATTCTATAAAACAAATAACCCATCGAATAACAATCGAATCTGTATTTTCGATTCATATATATAGCCGCCGAGAATCGTAATTACCATAGCGAATCGTATGGATTGATACATATCGGGTGTACGATTTGAATAACAATCTATATACGGACAGTTGTCAAACATATGTCTCAAATATATTGCAATATATTTGAGATTAGATATATATGTAAAATATGTGTAGTGATCTTAAAACATGAAATTTTTAGATATATAAACAGATATTTATCATTTATTATTAGAATACCTTCTGATTTATTTGTGTATTCTGTAAGTTTTTCTTTATCTTAATTATAATTCTCTCTTTATCTGAATTAAAATTAATAATTATAAAATTCAATTGTGTTAATTTTATAAAATTTAATTTAATTTATGAAATACACATTTAAAAATTGGCAATTGTTTAAACATGACTATTTAAAATTAAATAAAATTTATTTGAGCTCAAAACTTTTTAAAAGTAATTTTAATTCTTTTGTAAAATTCAACTTTGAAGTTTTTATTGTTATTCAAGTTAACAATTTTACAAATATTAACTTGTCTAGGCGAGAAACGCTTGGGGCTTTGAATCGTTACTTGATGGGTCATGCGAGAGAGTTGACGAGCATCAACACTTCTACGTCATCCCTTTGAGCATACGCAAATATTGCGATTCGTGGATAACGCGAATTGAGTAAGCCGCGGTGCAATGAACTGCAAAACACCGAGGGCAATACCTAGGATCGATTTGCGGTCGACGTTAATGTTTCTATGCACCGGCTAACCGTGAAGGAGATGGTTGGGAGAAAAGAGAGAGATAGAGAGATAGAGAGCAAGAGAGAAAGGGAGATTCTTCGTACTTAATGGTCCGTGCAGTTATTCCACGTACTTGAACGCGTTTTTAGATCATTTACGGGGGTGGGAAATAAACCCTTGGCAACTTCGCTCATTCCTTTATATGTTGTCTATAGACGACGCGCCGCGAGATACGGGATTTTCTCATTGCTCGTTTGAAGCGATTGAAGCTGGTCATTCATCGGCTCAATCGAAGCATCGACGCGCTTCTTTTATACTTATGCTCGTTTTAGAAACGTGCTTTCATTAATCGAGAATATTTTACAACCGTAATAATCTGAATAGGAGATCCACGAGAACTTTAATGGACTTAACCGTAGATTCTCTATTTATCACTTTTTATTTAAGTCCGCAAAAGCGATATTTGTACTGCTGTAAAACGATGTCCGTAGAAACACCCGGGAGACTCGGAGAACTTTGACGATCCATTCATCAACCTGCCGCCAGGTCCACTTCTACCGCTTTTGTTAATGAAGTACCTCGAGTGAATACTCGCTATAATAGACTTTGAAAATTTAGAATCCAGGGATATATTTCTAAATATTGCGATTAATTATTGTCATGCGCGTCTCTATAATCTTTCTGAGCTTTTAGATCGTCAGAATCCTATCCATTTTCATTCGCTATCTGATTACTAAACACGTCAATCTAAAAAAGTGACACTTTTCATCTCCTGCCCCGTGGTTTAAACATACCAATAAATAAATGAAAAAAGGCTTTGAACTAACCAAGAGTACCGTTTATTTGGAAATATCGTTCTTTTGTTTCGACACGATGACTGTTTTGACATATGTGAACGACAGTTGATATGAATGCAGGAAAACGATTTCACGCGGAAATAAAACTTTTATTACATCTATTAATGTCGTGAAAAAATTACTTTCATGTATATTACTTACGTTCTGAATGATCATCGAATACGAAAATTTATGGAAATGAAAGAATTTTCCAAATGACGGAAATAAAATAGATTTCAAAGTTATGGAAATCGGTAGAGCAATTAAAGTTTAAGTCGATTTCGTGCATTTGTACTTTTTAGTGCTCTTTATATGAAGTTACTATAATCGTCATACACCATTAGATATTAAAGGAGCAACAGTAATTAAATCCGAGTTAAATATTATTTTGTTATTTTCAACTTCCATATGTATTAAAATGTAAATCATTTCATTTCTGTGGTTAGTTTTAAAGTAAATAACATTTATTATGAACGTGTATTTAGTAAATAATAAACTAGATTTTAATCTAATTTAATATATTTTCTCGAGTTAAATTGATTAACTCCATTGTTTTAATTATAATTAACGATATATTGAGAAACAACAGTAGCGAGCTATAAAAATGATTAAAAATAACTCAAGTTAGATAATTTGATATTATGAATTTATATATAATAATGTACATCTAACACATATGCTTAGATTTTTTAATAATGCTTTCTTACTGTGACGGAATGAAACATAGTTGAAAAATTAATATTTGTCTTTAAAAATAAGTAAATGGAGTTAGAAGATTATCTCACAAGATTTGTAAAATCGTACCAAGTTGTTGTTTATCTTCGTTTATAGTCATTGCAGTTTATTTACTTATTTACCGCTGCTTACGGCGCGGTACGATAAATATATGAAATTTCCCGAAGAAAGCCACTTCAGCTCGCAATTCAAAAGTTATCGGAGAAACAGATGAACGAAATAAAACTTCTCGAGTGACACTTAATTTCTCTTCCTCAGCACTGAAGAAAAATGAGGTCTTGCGCGCCAACTGCAACGTATTCACCTCACTTCTTGTTTTATGTAGAAATAGGAGCATTCGCGATCAATGGTTATAATTTTTTCGTAAACTCATATTTTAATTACTACTATATTAATGAGTGAAATGTAAATCAACCGTAATAACGACCTTCATCGCTATACGAGAAAGCTGTACAATTTCCAAGACCGGTCTGGGATTATCAAGAAAGAGAGGGTAAAAAAAAGAACGTTTACAACATTACGTAAATTAAAATGAAGGATTGCGCAACGTTAATAGTACATCTTCCTATCTTTCTTTCCTCCAACTCTTTCTCGCTTACCAACAAAACCGTTCGCTGTATAATAACGCGCATCATCTTCCACTTTGTACAACTTAAATGCATTAAATTTGTTAAACTTACAGTGTCGTTTTACGGGGCGAGTTACATCCATCTTCCGGTTCAAGAGGCCAAGGGTGCTACTGACATCAGTTTCCGGTTCCGAACTCATCTCGCCGATGCTATGCTGCTATTGGCTGCTGGCAAGACGGATTACTGCCTGATCAAACTCGAAGCCGGCAGATTGAAGGTTCGTTTGCCCCTGGCGCTCACTTCTATTAATAGGCTTTCTGTTTGGTGCCGGTCGCCTTGTCGTCGTTAACAGGCCGCACGTGCTACGATACGCCTGTCAGACTTCTCTTTTCTCCCTTGTCCTTGCGGAGAAATTAGACGCGTCGTGACACGCTAAAAAAAAGAAGTAGAGTCTCACGTACGTTAAAATATTCCCCCGCGAGGCATCTAGAAAAGAGGAGAATTTACCGCGCAGATGTAACATTTGCGCGCGTGTCCGCGGTTCTTATTACTCGAGAATCTTATTTCTTGGCGAAAGAGATGGCACGATTCCAACGACATGGCAAAGGACATTGCATTTAGGAAAAGATCCTAATCATCACAACGTAGCGAATTTTGCGGTTTTGATGCATGCGATATCGCGCAAATAAGAATATAGTCTTAATTCTTAATCCGTAATATTATTTCTGAATATTTATTTACATTTAAATTAACTTTGTAAGTTTTGATATGTCATTTTCATTTAATATCGCGAAATATTTGCACACACAATTTCCATGAGAAGAATAAATTAATATTTAGCCAACATGCCCGTATCTTTTTCTCTTTTAACTAACACCGTAATTTCTTAAATTACCATAATTACTTGCAAGATAGAAATATTAAAAAGAAAACATTTATATTATTATTAAGAGGAAAATAGAAGAAAAAGTTCTAGGCTAAAAGACAAGAAAAATGAAGGGATAAAACAAAAGGTGATCTGTGAGATCATTATATATCAGTTAAGGGTAAATAAGGGTAAATAAAAGAAGGCAGCAATAATGTTAAGTGCGATTAAGGAGATAAGAGTTAAGAATAGGATAATATGCTTTTATATCACACATTGAAATCGATAATGCTACAAAACGATATTTCTTCATCCAAAATTTAAATTTATCCTACTTATCAGCAAACTACATTTCTATATTATTTTAAAATAAATGGAGAAGTAAAGTTTTCTATTAAAAACATTATTCTATTAATAATAAAATAATATTTCTTCGATCAAAATGTCAATCCGTTCTACCTATTAAAAAATTGTTTTTTTGTATTATTTAAGAATAAACGGAGAAAAATAATTTTCGATTAATTACGTTAATTATAGAATTGATAATAATATCGATATACGATATAGGATATGCAACAACGTGCTACTTGTTTTTCTCATGCTGATGTCGAACCCAAGTCTCACAATACCTTATTCTGATATAAATACCTTACATATGCGTATATTATGTACAAAGGACCAAACACATGTACCACAGAGAAAGGATCCAATAAATTGATTCGCCACGGGCGAGATACAACCAAACTAGCCGCCAAATTCAATCGCATGTAGATTTCGATATCGCGGAATATCGCATTTCAGCCGATGGCAATTGCGCCTCGATCGCGAAGAGTTAACCCCCTGCCAATATTGTATCCAACCAGTCAACAAGTCGATAGTGGCGAAATGTTTTACGCGATAAGTTCGTACACGTTTTTTGTCTTCGGTGTCATGAAAGATTTTACGGTGGTTGACAAGCATTTCAACGAAATGTCTTTGTTATTTTGTTAAAGAATCGACTTCCTTTTAATGGTTTTGATAACGTAGCGCGCATCAACATCATAGGCCCACTCTGCAAACACGTTCGACAACAATAAGAGTAAAACCACATAATGTCTTTTCCATCGATGTTTCGCGAAATAAAATTGCGGTGATACTGTGCGGAGGTAGAGTTGATTCTTTTTTTTTACATCCGATTTTATTACGCGTCGATAAAGCGCGACGATGTTTCGGCTCGAGGCTGGAATGTTGCCCGCCGCGTTCGTTTTTACGCATCGGTCAAAATTTCACACGATCGGTCAAAACTGCAGTCTACTGCGAGACGAAGTCACTCAGTCGAATTTTACGCAATAATGAACCTCGCGGTAGAAATGATAGAATGAGTCTTTTTTTTTCACCTCGATAAAAAAGATCGCGCGCAAAAGTTATGCACAAATGTAGCAATGATACTCGCTTTCATATCCCTGGAGATAAACAGGTGCTATTAAAAATTACTTCTAAAGAAATAATTCATTCGTTGAAAGTGCAAGTCCCACGTTGATTTACATGCAATTATTAAACGTACGCAATGCATACGAAATGAATGGATGAGATTCACTCTCGCGTTCGACGAAAAAAAAAAAAATCATTCCCGAAGCTACAAAATAAAATATTTTTAATATAGATAATAAGTTGCTTCAAAATAAAATATTGAAGCAACTTATTATCTCTTCAACGTGATCCTTCGAGAACATTTACATTTTCGCATTGCTGGATTATAGGCGTGAAAATATGTCGAATATGTTTCGCATTATAACAAAATTCCAATTTCATGTTTGTTAGCGTCAGAAATTGAAATTCCG
>NW_017259213.1:1615594-1621853 GCF_001594045.1 Atta colombica | reverse complement strand
ATATGTTATTATGACGAGCGTCAAGATTGCCAGCGGTAGAGATGAACACGGCTGCCCATATATACGAAACATGTATGTAACTGAGTACAGCGGCGCGCCTATAAACAAGTTTCACGACCTATAATGAGAAAAAGACTGACGGCGATAGAATTCGCATAGTAGCCATCCTGTTTCTTGATAATAACCACTGATGAGAGCTGGGCGTTGCTTCTAATTATGTACAAAGAACGTTGCGCTGAAACGAAGTTACAACTTCGCCGCAGATTATTAATTTTCCAACGATTAATATTCTCGTGCATACTCTCATATTTTACATGACTCATTATCGCTCTCTTCCCCACCCTTTCAAATGAAACGTGCCTAGCACCCTAAATTCTCGTGAACTGGCATTCGCAATTGCGAGAAGTACCTAGAAGCGTGCGCGCGCGGGAACGAATATTATTTTGTTGAAGAGAGTAATTAGAATAATCGGTTTCCGCTGCCGCTACGATTATTTCAAAGTGTTCAACACAATTTATTTCAATCATGAAATTTGTATCAATTTTGAATACTTTTATATCTTTTACTTTCTCTCTCTCTCTCTCTCTCTCTCTCTCTCTCTCTCTCTCTCTCTCTCTCAGTTAAGAACTTTGTCTTAACCTTGAGATAGAATGGCGTAATACATCTCCCAACTCCCAATGCATTATGTATTAGACAGTATTAAAATATTCTCTACTTTGAGTGCATTAGCCGCGTGGAGGTGCAGTATTCTGATTACGTGCATGAATCCCGGCATGAAAACCGCGAATCTAATTTCGTGAAGGGTTAAGACCGTGCAACGTAAAGAAGCTGCTCACCGTCAGAGCTTAATTAAATTTGTTAAGAAGATCGTTAAGAAGGATGAAGACAGGATAAACGGCTGGGCAAAAAGTGCAACGGCAGATCTGGGTTCTCATGTGCCTCCTTGATGAAGGAGTCTCGACCGATGACGCCTTCGGAGGTTTAAAAGCCTTTGTATCCAGGGCGATAATCCGATAATTTAGGACCTAATTGCGGCGATATATCGTGGTATCGCTTGTTTTCCATGGCTGGCGATGTGAAATCTACATTTTCATGCAGTATTCGAAACTTGAAAAGCTTTTTCTTTTTCTCGTGTAAAATTATTAATTAGATTTATTTTCATATTCTTGTGATTATCTTGTTTTAATGTCTTATTTATGTGTCAGTTTTTGATTTCTTTCTCTTTACGATTATTGTATAAAATTTGAAAATATTCAATTATACAAAAGATAGAGAATCCTCGTTAGAATAAAATGTATTTAATAAATCGAAAGTGTCTTAATGAGTCTGAAATATTAAGAATTTGATAGCAGCAACTTAATATAATGGGCCATAATGCCTCGTAATTAGAGAAGAAGTCGTACTGTATCTTTTCTCTTCTTTCATTAAGAAAACCGTAATCCTAGTAATTATGAAACATCGTTAATAGCAATGCGCGACATTTTTCCCGACCCAAATAAATATCTCCTCGGTGTTATACATGCAGTTAAAAAGTAACGAGGAAACACGCCTATCTTAGCAAATAAATAGAAAACGAGCATTTCATTTCACCAACGAGTGTATGTACATCTCAAAATGCGAAGTGGTTAATATTGAATCTCTCCATCCA
Source organism: Atta colombica (assembly GCF_001594045.1). Lineage (NCBI taxonomy): Eukaryota > Metazoa > Arthropoda > Insecta > Hymenoptera > Formicidae > Atta > Atta colombica. The sequence continues at coordinate 1,620,205 of NW_017259213.1, read as the reverse complement.
GTAATCCAGTGAATTGAATTTAATTATTCTAGCTTATCGCAATATTTCAGTGCATCGTGACATTTATCGGTGATTGACGGGGAAGGAAAATTCTCTGCGACACATCGCGGTGATAAACGAATCATTAATTGGACACTCTTACGACTCAGGACATTTCTTCCGCTATTATTTTATATCATCGCAATCTAAATTCGCGATAAATTCGGATACTGGTATATCAATAACTCGACCGCAACTGTACCTGGATAATCCGACAATTCGGCCACACCGAATGCTTCAGCGCCTTCTGATATTGTTCACTTTCCAATCGTCGATGCATTCATAATGCGACTACCCTCTTCGGCGACTCTCTGTCTGTGTGTGTGTGTGTGTGTGTGTGTGTGTGTATGTGTGTGTATGTGTGTGTGTGTGTGTGTACAAAGGCGCGTTTACATTCTGCAAAGTGTCTCGTCTCGCGCGCTTATACATATTAATGGGTCCTGCATAGTCATCCGGCATTGCTCCGATTACTATCGTCGGCTCGCAACTCGCAAAAGCTCGCGCTTTTATTATCGAATCGATCATAAAACCGACGTGCACTGCTGCGCCAGTCGAAAGAGTTGGCGGCTTAAACGCGACGTTGTGCCGCCACTGCGACTTTAGTCTCGGACGATCGACTTTTCATTAAGAGGAGAACCTCAGCAGACTTTTCTCGAGCGATCTCTTACATAGGATCAATGAAGACTGCTCGAAGAATACCATGGCGACGTCGTAACGGAATGCTATAAGTCTCGAACGCTCGATCCGGGTCGCGATTAAAGTCTCTTTATCAGGACTCTGCTACTTCACCTCTGACTAAGCGCGTCGTGTACTATCCGGTAACTCGATAATGCATTACATCGCGTTGAAACATAAGGCGTACTTAAGCGAAGCTATAGAAAATATCTCGAGAAAGGCATTTATCTACACCATGTATACTTATCCTATATATTTCCTCTTACGTTCTATATATTCTTGAAAAAAAGTTAATTTAAATATTGCAAATATTTTCAATCTTTTTCTTTTAAATATAAATAATTTAATATTTAAAAATATAATACAGATTTAAGGGGACTACTTTGGAATCAGCGCGGTAAGAAGTGCACAATCTACACTTATATAATCATCTAACATTTCATCAACTACCTAACATTTTTTAATACACATTGTATTATATAAGAGTAGATTGCGCACTTCTTACCGCGCTGACTCCAAAGTAATTCCTTTAAATCTGTATTATATTTTTACAATTAGTACAATCCTATTTTATATATATATATATATATTCTTTATTCTAAATTGTCATTAATATTTAAATTTTTAATGAAATATTTGATACAATGATAAATTAATAAAAAGTTGAAGAAGACGGTACACGTACGTATAGCTACATAATTTTATCATAAATTAATTTCATGTTTTTTTGAATTTTGTACATTTCAATTCCATATCGAGTTCCATATAAACATCTTAGATGATATTCATCTGATTATAAGAAAATTTATTATCACATGCTGCAATCCATGACTATTTGAGAATCTACGAGCGACAACGTAGCAGGCAGCGGTTGATTTAGGTGACTTTCGCAAATCTAAATATGCACAGGGAGTTTGGAATTTATACCCCAGAGGATATATTGTAAATCTACCACGCGTAACTAGGAATCCCCGGTGGCGCGATTACAAAGTAGCAGTAACCGTTGCCACACGATGTGTTTTAAGGGAATAACGATACACGTCTCTGCCTCACATATGCGATTCTTACGTATAATATAGTATACCTAAATAATAAAATAATGCAGTGGCATCAATTAAATCGCGACCGTACATTTCTTTCATTACGAAGACTGGTAAATATCAGGACGCTAGCTGGAGCTATCGGAGAGATTCGATATTTATTTTCTGCATTTTCGAGACCGAAAGCCGTTTTCACTGTCTGTCTAGCTGTCTGCCTTCTTCATTCTCTTGGTGTGCAAACTCATTGTGCGAGTACCTCAAGTGCAGACGGAATACACGAAACCTCGAGCTGTCGGATTCCTGTCAGCTCACGCTGTCGGAGAATTTGCAGGGCATAACTGGCGCCGGGAAACCTCGTACGCTTTGATACACCTACTTTGACAACCCAGACTTTTTTATATATTTACATCTTCGAAAACGTGAAGAATTGAATACCTTCCATTGAAACTTCAAATTCCCCCGAATTAATATTCTTTAACAAGATAAGATTAAATTCTCGTGTTGAATCTTTTGCGACAATATTAATATACAAAAAAGTACCGTTTTTATTTCAAAAGTAAGATTATAACTTATATTTTAAAATGTTTTTCTTTACCACTGATAGATTTTTATCAGATTTAGGCCTATTTTTTGGCTCTCAGTGTGATATATAATTATTTCACAATAAGTGTGAAACTTTTTAATCACACCGTTAAGATCGCAAAGAAGATAAGCTACCTCACAACGTTATGACGGAGAACGCTTCTAGCGGCTTTTGTACGCAGCCGGTTACTTCGTTCATTAAATCTCCTAAAAGTATATGCGCATCTCTCCCTCTCTCACTATTCACCGGTGAAAACTCTTTACGCGTTTTCATAATAATATTTTTTTTTACGTGCTACACGGTATTCGTTGGCTAACGCGGAAGGGCATAAAGCGCACCGAGTCTACGGCCGGAAACCGAAGCTCTATTTTGAGGAGGAACAAGCGGTCTCGAAAAAAAGACTAAGAAAAAACAAAACTAGAATGCATTTGTACCCCGCATACGTATAAAACCCATTTGCGGTAGCGGTGCGTTCACAATAACTCCGGTAAAAATGAGACTGACTTTTACGAGTGGCACTTCTACTGCTTTTTGTCGCAGGTTCACATTAATCTAGGCGCGGGTGAGAATGAGATGGCGAGTGCCCGAGGGTTGACACTGAACGACCTCAGTTGGCATGAGGTCAATTTGACAAGACGCGAGGCCAACATCAGCCTGCAGATCGATGTGATACACACGACGAGATCTCAACTACCGGGTCGCTTTTTCGAGTTGAACATACACTACGGCGTTTTCATCGGCGGACAGGGCGACTTCAACGAGCTATTTCTAGGTAAGAGGGTAAGGCAAGCAAGGAAAAGGGAGGTAAGCCTCGAGTTTATCCGGATAAATTGTCTCGCCACGTGACTGAACTAGATTCGATACAGTACGCCGACAAACACTATATCCATCGACGTTGTATTCGCGTCGCGGTCATGACTACCTCTTTTTTCTTTCGCTTCGTTTCGTTAAATGGTCGGCAATCCAGCCTAACTGTAGCGAAGACGATGGAGAGATTAAGTAATCAAGCCTAAGAGTCTCGCTTAATAAATAATTAACGTGTTCGCACTCGATTATACCGTTTTTTGATGTTGTTAGAGACTTTGATGACACACGATTTTTAGCATATTGCACTATATCGTATGTCCATGAGAAATATTGATAAAAAAAAAATACAATGTAAATAAATTTATAACGAAAATATTATAGAATTTTTCTGGATGTTATTGTTAACTGTTGTATATAAACTATTGTATTGAAATTGAGATGAGACGATACAAAAAAACATAATTTTAAACAATTTTTCAATTTTATTTTCGTTTATTAAATTTTTTTTTAAATTGAATAAAAATGAATTTTAACACTGACATTTTAATATTTTATTTTTACTATATATCAGAAAATAATAAAAATCCAATAAAATTACAATTACGACAGTGATAAATTACAGTAAAATTTTAATTTTGTAAACAGTCCGTATGAGAGAATATAAAATTACTAAATTAACAATTATTTGTTTGACTAAAGTAATCTGCAGCGTGAAATGAATTTTATAAATTATTAAAAGCATTAAAAATGTTACGACAGTTACGTATTTTTCTTTTGATGAAATGAGACTCAACCAAATTGCTAATATAAGAATAATAAAATTAATAGGTTTACATTAACCTATTAACAAACAAGTTAAATAATAAATAATAAATAAGTTAAAAATAATTAACCAATAAGTTTTTAAAGAATAATCATGATTATAATTAAGTTAAATGACTTAAATACGTATATATACTTAAATATAAACGTATATATACGTAGTATATATACGTATATATACTTAAATACTTACGTTATATATTTAAATAAGTATAAGCATATTCAAAAGCCTATAACGGTCAAAGCTAAATCTTCTCAATGCCTAAATAATTCACTATGAATTATTTAGGCATTGAGAAGATTTAGCTTTGACTGTTATAGGCTTTTGAATATGCTTATACTTAGTATTTTAATTTCATGTCGGTTTTAATAAAAATCTTATTAAGTTAAATGACTTATGCGCGGATATACTTTTACTCCGATAATTCAAAGCAGCATTAATTAAATATTAAATATTTTATACAGTGTCCTATAATCATTAATATGTAATATTTCAATAACGAGAATGTTCTGGGGATTAATTAGAATCAATAATTCCAATACGCAAATATTGAAATTATAATATTTTTCGAATTATAAATGATCAAAATTGATTAATATAATCGTAACAATTTACCGGCTTAAGCCCTATATACATCAATCTAT
>NW_017259213.1:1608749-1615494 GCF_001594045.1 Atta colombica | reverse complement strand
TATATATTATTATGTCTTTTTATTATTTTAAAGGGTAGAGAGTCTGTTTTTATAATGTTAGAGCTTTTTTTTGAGTAAAATTTGTTATAATCTATTTTTTTTCATATTTTTTTTTTTATATTTCTTGCTTCAAAATATGATAATTGTTTCAACGCTATAGTGATTTTTTCGTCCTATAAAGATTAAATAAATTATAATAATTGAAATATATATGTAATTGTGAAAAGCATTTCCTATTTTTCTTTTATTCATACTTGTGCATATTGAAAAAATTTATTACTTTTTTCGTAGCAGCGCATATAATATTTAGTCCTGAAAAGAGATATATGTATTAGGTATGGGAAAAAGTTCGTGGTATTTTTCCCGTTAGATGGCATTAAAAAAACGCCACGAATTTTTTCCCACACCTAATATATACTCGTACAAAAGAGGCAGAATGCAAATCCTAATAAAAATATATCTAGGAATGAAAAAAAAAGAAATAAAATAAATAATAACAATTTTTCTTTGACAACTATCGTATTCTGTAAAGATTAATTTATTTTTATTTTATATAAATTCACATACAATATATGTATTGGGTTGTCGTGCCGATTTTGAAGGAAAATTGAAACGCAGAAGATATAAATTTTTAATTTCATTTATTAAATTTAAATCTTTTGCGGCACGAACTTTCCAGACAACCCAATATATCTGCATGATATATAAATAACTATTGTCTTCGGTCTTCATTGTCCATGAGATATGAATATCACGAAGTAAACGTTTATTCTAAAAACGTCAGCGTTTGCTTGCTATAATTTTACTTTTTATTACTTTCCTTTTTTTTCTTCTTATTCACTATGAAATTAAATTATCTAAACAATAAATTCTGAAATTTTAACAATTACAATACATTTAATACTTTAATTTTTCAGAAATACTTATTGTTATTAATATATGATCCTCATGTTCTCTAGATTTCCTAAAAAGTTTTAACTAAATACAGAATGTTTGGTGCAAAATATTTTCCATCTTTTTTTATTTATATTTTCGAAATTGAATAGGTTATATATTTTCAATTAGATTTTAGATGTTTCTCGCAATTAGTTTTTTTTATTATGTAATAAGTTATGTATCAAAATATCTATATAATAAATTGATATAAGCTCTTCAAGTTCTTTTTATATATATGAGTTTCATTCTATTATGCATATACATATCAATGATGATCATATTTCCAAAGTTAAAATAATTATTAAGACCAATCTGTTATAACTTATCCAATTTAAGATAATGGAAATATTACATTTACCTGTATATTTATGTGTTATATCTATTTATAGTATTCTTACCATCTCTGATACAATGTTTATAAATTTATTACTTCATATTAAAAATTGAAAAAATGATTCGCCACTCACCGATATGATACTCAGCAGCGGAATTTTACGTTACGGTGCAAACTACGTTAAACTATAAAATATAAAATATCCAAATTATAACAGCGACCAAAATAATTAATATTTCAAAAAACAATTATCGCGCACATAAAATAATTATAAATGATTCATTTTCAAAGTAACAAACAACAAATAATAAATGATTTACTCTATTTGCTATACCATCATCCGTGTCTCTCAGGCTTCTCTCCTCCTCCTCTTTCCTCTTCTGCTCCTCTTCCTTCTCCATCTCTTCCTCCTCCTCAATCCCCTTCTCCTGCTTCTCCTCTGAAATTCCTTTTTATTTTTTCACTCACGAAAATATGCATTGATTATTGATTTCGCGCGCATTAATCACTAGAAATCAATCGGGCGAAAATTTACACGGCACTCCCGATACGCAGATTGATAATCGGCATAATGTGTTCGCGGGAAATAATCGTGTTCAGCACCTCTTGTCACGATCACATTTCGAGAGATAATACGACACACAGTGCAATTTATACGCTGCCCGCTCGATTCGAATCTCGAAAGTGTAGCAAGATCGCTTTATATCCAATAACTAAATAATATCATAATAAAAAACAAGTTACAAACATCCCATACCTCTGCCAATTAATTACCTCTAGGGAATATTTAACGCTAAATATATTAATTCTCAACTTTTAAATAATTAATAATTGTCAATAAACATTTATAATATATGGCTCTTCATTGCATTTGAATATAACTCAGATCTTTTATTGCTGTGATAAACAAATAGCTGCACGAAACTTCTGCTATATAGCAATAAACACTCGATTACTCGATATCTTATAAATCGTTAATCGTGGATGCAAACCATTTGCTAATTTAAATATTCATAAGATATAACTGTGATTCGAGAACAAATAATGCAACAGCATATGGAGCTCGCAATCATTACTTGTCAGTTAACTATCGTTGTGCAATGGCTGCGTTCAGCAGAAAAAGCAGCTTTGTAACTGTTGTAAAATTCTTTAATAAGATTGGTTTATACATTTAACTCAAATAAGGAACTAAGGTAAGACCAATCATATTAAAGAATTTTACAACAGTTGCAAAGCTGCTTTTTCTGCTGAGCGCAGCAAATTTAGGCGCGGCATCTTCACGTAAATACTGCGCCCTGTACCAATGTTGTTATGAAATTTATTTATCACGTTATCAAGTAATTATTTCTTTCTCATATTTCAAATTAATTAATATTATGAAACGACGTATATATACTATATACACGTTCGTATACTATATGCACGTTCTTCATTATTTGAGTCATTTGATTCAGTGAATCACATACTCTCTGCGGTCGCGATATGGAAATGGCGAGCAAATTACATTTAAATTGGTGAGAGTCGAAACACGAGACGTATTCCTATCTCATCATTTTATGAAGAATACAAAATTTTATGGAGGAACGATCCATTATTTGCAAATATCTCGATGATGATTTATTCTTCTCGCCCATCGCCTCAAGTCTTTTCCGTTTTTACGAATTTTTTATTGCAAAAATTAATTAACGGTCTAATTCGATAGCCGTTTATTATAAGAAATGATTATATACGTTTAATGAATCTCAATCGCATTTCGAGGTGTTATGTGACGATACACAGAGCCACTTGCTTTGCTATCTGTTCCCTCGAGCGTTACCGCATGAATGATAACGTACGATTTTACACATAACAACATGCTGTCTGCCATCAAAACAAATATGATGATTGTATCAGTCAATTTGTCGCTCTAAAACATTTCATGTAACGATAACATATGTGAATAGATTGTTCTATAATGTTTTGCAAGTTATAATTTTATTTTGTGGTGATAACCTATTATCGTACGTTATTTTCTATATATATAATTTTCTGAGTTTAAAGAATAAAATTTATTTTTGCTTTTCGAAAACGTATTCGTGGAAATTAATATATTATTATCACGTATTTCACATTTTCATGTTTCAAGAGATATAAAATTTCGTGATTTTAATAAATAATTCACGAATTATGATTTTAATAAATAAAGAAAATTAAATTAAATATTTTTTTTCCTTTGATATATTATTATTAAAAACATACCATTTTAATTTTCATGGTACAAAAAATAATAATTAATTTTTCTAATTTTCCTGTCATAAAATAAAGATAAATCTTATTTGTAATACATACAGTATGAAATTTAATAATTTGTTTATTTGAAGCAATTTATTACAATTATTCAAATTTTCATTAAAAAGCATTAAATAATCATGTAGTAATTAAATTTATAATTAATAATCAATTTGTGTATATCAGCTGATTGCCATATTTATTTATCAATGACACATTAGAAATTATATGAGAAAAAAGAATAAAATCAGCTGAACATAATAAAAATTAGTCTTTACATTGTAAAAATCAATAATAGATATAAAATCGATGTATGTGCAAATGCAACTGTATGAATTAATATTTTTTAATATTAAGATTGTCAACTCTAATTAGTATCGAGAATATTGTTAAAACATAATATGATTGTTATTGTTTAATTATAATATATTTTCTTTCTTTATATAATAATAATTCTTTATATAATAATTTAATAAGCTTAATAATTTAATAAATACTGATAAAAAAATAAAGAAATGATTATCGATATTTGTGTGCCTTATGTAAAATAAATAACGCAATTTAATAATTCGGAGCATGGATTCCGTGCATTATTCATATAATATTATTAATTTCATGATTAATTTATTAAATTAACAGAAACGATATATAATTATTAAAATCTGGGGTATAATATTGTATATTGTGCGAATCATGTATATATTTTGTATATTGAAAATACACTTATATAACAGAAAATGATGCTGTATTACGAAATAAGTTTATATGATCATGAAATCTTGATGAATTATTTCCCGGAATTGTATTTATACTCAAGTCCACTTACGGACAACGAAATTACAACGAGAACTATGTCAACCTACATAGAACGACGGCATTGTCGAGACAATATTGTTTCGGCAGGTATGATTTCTGTAATGATAATTCCACGAGATAGAATGAAGATACAATGGAAATAAAAGAAGATTATGTCGTATTTCATTATTAAAGTATGTCGTTATAGCTTCTAAATATTAAAAGTTTTGGAGCATAAAAAGTCAAGAGAGAAGAATTTAATACCTTTAAGAAAAAATTATGTTTTAAAAATAAAATATTTTTAAAGTAATTAAGATAATAATGTTCGAAAATCTAGAAATATTTCAATATTTGTTTCAATTTTTATTTCATGTTTTATAAAAATCTGTGACATTCCGTAATGGCGTAATATATCATATTTAAAAGAAATTTTTAACTTTTAGATGGCAGTTTTTAAGGCAGAAATGGCACGTGATATATTTTATATACATTTTCTAGAAAATTAAAAAACTTCTTATGGACTTTTCCTTCGGAATTATAGTGGTTATTGGTGTACTCTTCAGAGCAATCATATTAATGGAAAGTTGACGAACTACAGAGGAAATATGAAATTCAGTAAAACATCATTAATAAATTAAAATGGACAAAACAAATTATATTTGTTTGTACAAAATCTGCAAATCAATATTAATTAAAAAAACAATCAACAGGTTTGAATAACAGGAAAATTACGAATAATTTTAATTGCGACTATTTCCTCGACTTATAGATTGGATTTGTTGAAATCGATTATTAAAAGTGTGTCACAGAGCACCTTCTGGATGGTTGCCTCGAATAATAGATTTTACTATATAGTAGTGAATCAATTGTTTGTCATTGCGCTGAATCGTGACAATGAGTGAAAACAGATGATTACAATGGCACAGTGGCCGATATTATTATATCGAAAGTATGACATACGCGCTGTCTCGTATTTCCGCAATGGCAGAGGGCTTAAATAATAGCACACCGGGAGCACGCGTTGCACAAAATCGCACGGATGGGGATGTAATTCAAACATTTGCTTTTGTTTTCGTTGTGTGAACAGCACAACATGGAACGAGACTCGTCTCGTGCATTAGAAACGGTCGTAATTACTGTTCGATGTACCGCTCGAGCAGTACTTCATCAATGCCACTGTAACTTCGGTCAATCGTAAAATGTATTCGTGAAGTCGATCGTATTTATAATCTCGTTGTCGATCCTAATTTCATTACCGTACTCGCGATTCTATTTGCACCACGAATAAATTGGAAGTCGCGATACGTCTCCCGTGAGAAACGACGATTGGAAAATTCTCCTTCCATCTCTCGTGGCTACAACGCTCGGGTGTATTACGCCTTTGCGGCGAAATTCCAGATTATACGTTCTTCTGCTTGACAATACACCCACCACCACCGGTCATAGAACACTACGAGTTGGACGACCAAGAAAAGGCGGGGATATTCCTTTCTATTTTCAATCTGTCGCAAAATGCGCCGAAAGCTTTAAGAAAAAGAATCGTACTATTATTTCTCAAGTATTTCCGAAAAAATAAAGATATCTATACTAAAGCATAGTATTACGATTAAAATATTATCGCGAGATATTAAAGTAAATTAGAAGAATAAATTACACTGCAAAAAGAGTCTGTTTGCATTAATTAATTAATTCTAGTGGAAAGTGGATAAATTCATTGAAAAAAATTCTGGTTGAAAATGATCAATGAATTAAAAAATTCTGATCATATCAATCAGAATTCTGATTATCTCAACTAAAATTATAATAAAATTATGATAGATTGGATCAAAAAATTCTGATTTGTCTATTTTTAAGTAGAATTCTAATGTAACCAAACTCTTTTTCCAGTGTAGTTAAATTTATTATAATTCCAGATTAGAATTAGGTGTTCATTATAATTGGAATTCTGATTGATATGATCCAAATTTATTGATTCGTCCACTTTTTATCAGAATTTTTTCTCAGTATAAAATTAGTAATTTCGCTGATATATACTTTTCAAACAGATATGAAAATGTAAATGCAAGAAATGAGAGTTTAAAAATTCGTGAGGGTATTTTGTATGTGAAAATAAGATCAGTAATGGAATCCGCATTTATAATATGTGTAATAATAATTTTCGTCGTGTTTATGATTTCCTGTCATCTGACTAAGTTAGAGTAACTTGGCTGTCTTATGCTCAAGTGACTGCACTCTTCATGTTCCATACGTGCCACAAGCAGCTTGATAACGACCAGACTCTTTAATGCACGCCCGGCGCATCAGCCGCAGCGACTGGTAATCATTTCTCTGTAGCAAGACAAAAAATTCAACTAGGTCATTCCATTCGAATTGACGCGAACGAAATTGAATATGATCAGCACAAACAGCATT
>NW_017259213.1:1607675-1608649 GCF_001594045.1 Atta colombica | reverse complement strand
CTCTCTCTCTCTCTCTCTCTCTCTCTCTCTCTCTCTCTCTCTCTCTCTCTTTCTTTCTTTCTCTGTCTGTCTGTCTGTAGACGCGCCTTCGTCGTTATCCTGTCGGCCGTCACGCATAATATTCCACGACCAGCTCGAAATGCAATTTACATATTCATGACAATTCATTTGTACCCTATAGCCCACCCTTTGAAGGTCTTATTAATTCTCTGGCATGTTCCTCGCTAAATTCTCAAGTCGAAAAATAAAGAAACAGAACTAACCCTATTCAAAGGGTGCGAAACTTATTTTCGATACGGATTCGTGTAAAGTTCTACAGAGCCCGGAAAACAGCATCAACTGATTGTAATTACAAAATTCTTGATGGAATTTGCAATCAATTTCTCTACAGACGATTTAAGATCTTCTCGCTTTGCTCTTTAACTTCCAATTTTAGTTTTCGGTATATCAGTGATTAAACATCGACATAGTTTCTATTGAAATTACTTCATAGTAATAGAAAGATAACATTTCTAATTGTCTAAACATAATTTTGAAGTTTAATCTTAAACTTTTTCAATGCAAACACAAAATATAAATTATGAAATAAGATCTTATCTGTGATATACCGTATATAACATACATATGTATCATATTTGTCGTAGCTTTATAAGTGAGTGTGTATACGGACACATATGGAAGCGGACAATGCAAGTTTATACCTATATAGTCGATTGCAAGATTCTCGGCGTGGATTTCGCTTATCGGCCGCTATTTCCTCGGCTCTGTAGAAATATAGAGGATATTCTCACCACATGACATATATTTGATAGCCATGAGAAATCAATAAAAAAACACACATTCTGATGTGTCAAAATCATAATTCCAATATATCTGTACGAGAAACTTTTTCGATCACAAAAATTATCTATTTTGTCAACTATTTCTTTATAGTATCTTTTTGAAAAGTCAACTTTTTCACTATACACACACAC
>NW_017259213.1:1592658-1607575 GCF_001594045.1 Atta colombica | reverse complement strand
CACACACACACACACACACACACACACACACACACACACACACACACATATATATATGTATATGTATATATATTTTTATTTAACTAAAATAATTTTTCCTCCTATTTTTTTTTCTATATAAGAAATAACTTTTTAATATAAATTTCAATTTTATTATCTATTAATTCAAATTTTTTATTAGATCATATTGGTGTGTGTGTGTGTGTGTGTGTGTGTGTGGTATGTGTAATTTAGTAAAAGCAATGCTTGTTGAAACTATTGCCGTCAATTCGTAAGACCGCTGAAATATTATGCCGTTACCCATGCAAATCTATCTTCCGAAAATCGTTATTTTACCCCGACATATGGCAGTAACCACGCTGGGCGAATTCACCGGTGTTTAGAGACGCGTAAACTGTGGTGGCCACTGTTCTGCGGTGCGATTGGCCGAGTGCCAAAACATCTTACAATCAATAAAATTTTGCATTATGCAAAAAGATTAACGACGTTGCGAAGTCATAGGCGGTAAACCGCAACGACGTTGTAAGGTAGGGTCGGTTTAGCCACTGGTGTTTTACCGCAATCTGTATTCGCGATTCCGCGACGTGCCAATAAACGCCTATATCGGACCGCTTATATACACATATTCCATTGGTTTCCGTCGTACCCAGAGTAGTAGTGCCGTCTCAGTATTCATCGACACGACAGTTCGAGTATAATCCGCCAACACGCTGAGAGATGCGCTTGTCACACATGAAGACAATTAACTTTGCGTTGCGACAAATCCACCTGCGGCGTGAAACCGCCGATTTCGCCAAATCCGTTGCATCTGTCACAAATATCAAATATATTTCACGCGTATATATATATGTGTGTGTGTGTATGTGGGTGTGTGTGTGTGTGTGTGTGTGTGTGTGTGTGCGTGCGTGTGTGTGTGTGTGTGTGTGTGTGCGCGTGGGTGCGTGCGTGCGTGCGTGCGTGTGTGTGCGTGTTATATATTATTCGTATCTTCGCGTGACAACCTTACATCGCAGGAAGTTTCAAATTCTCGGTGAAATCGGATTTCATAAGGAAAACTTTATAAGGAACAGTTACAATTAAGTTAAATCAAGCAAATGAAGCGGATATTCAATCGTTCATTTTCACGAAAGAATTATTATAGTTTTTTTAACAAGAAGAATGTTAAAGAAACGTTTGTAATGTATCGACTGTGTTCTCGATTGTGGCAATGCGATTAATAGCATATTCGCAATGATTCCTCTTTTAATTAGGTTTTCTTCGATTCACTAACGATGTACCAATCAGAGAAATAAAAAAATAATAACGCTTGCCGCTGTTAAAAGCCCTCATTCGTCTAGAATCGCGATCATTCGTGGAATTGTATTTCTATGTAGAGTTTCAAATGAATCAATAACGACCTCATTAACGTAATGTTTAATGGACACCAACTGCAAAACTCGACTGTAAAACACGCTGCACGTGTACTTTACAGATTTGTCTGAATGGAAATCCATCGAAAGTTTATATTGCTATTACGTAATGATTTTTACGCAAAGTTTTTTCTGTCGACATTACGTACGTATCGAGATTAATTTGCTAGGCTAATTCTTCATGTATCTAATTCGCAGGTCATACAGATTATCTGAGAGGATGCATAGCTGACATAATTTACAACGGCGCCAAAGTTATAGAGTACGCTAGGTCGAGGAAGGGCCAGTCGGAGGCAACAGCCGTAACGTGGGGCTGTTCGCCGGAATTCGACGCCACGAGGAGCACGGAAGTCAGCTTTGTCGAGGACGGCGCCTTCGTCGCCATTCCGCGCCCCATTCCGCGCTCCGGTTCGAGGTATATACCAAAAGTACCATTTTCCGTTGTAATGTATACACCTCCATTTATCATCGTCGCACCTACGGGACCGTAGAAAACGTAATTAAACTGTCGCGACGCAACCGTATTAACTACATTATCGATAATGGTTATATCGATGCAAGAAAGGATACAACATGCTTTATCTCGCTAAGCTATTATACCGAACCCAGCATTATTTACTTAATTATCTTAATCCACTTAATTATCTTTGTCATTATTTATACACGGCTTTGCATTTACTCGACAATCAATAATTTTTAAAGAAATTTCAAAGACATTGTAAAATTCATGCACAAACTCGATCAAGTTCTCTATTTTTTTGCGAGACATATAAGACAATGTTTCAGTTTTAACAGCGAGTCTATCGTGCCATCATGTAAAATAAATATATTTACGTGGTTCATGAATCCAATATCTTATGGTAATACCGCGGGAAATCCGTTTCTCTGAGGTCGACAGCGACAGGGTTGCATAACTCGCATACTCGTGCACATAGCTGCACATCTACATCCAGGCCGCATTCAAGTCATCGGTCAGGGAAGACTTTCATGTTACGCGACTCCTACCACTTTCATCCCTCGTGCAGCTTTTAACGATTAAACTCATGAGAACATTGTTACATCTCGAAGAACTCGAAAACAACTGTTTCAGTCACGAGAATTACGTCACTGTTAACTCTTGCAACGAGACAGACAGCAATGCTTCGTCAATGGGAACACTTTGATCCCTCTTTTCAGTGCGGCACTAGGACTTCAATGAAGTGAAACGGTCGATTGGATCGAAAGCTTATAAAGCTACTTAGTGTGCTAGCAATCATTTGTGGAATTAATACTATTTATAATGTCGCGGGATAATTTATATTAATGAATAAATATCCTAGTGTACACGCAGATAGAATGCAATTTTATTGAATAATAAATTCTGTACGACGATAACTTCAATATATCCTGTCAATGTAGGAGATATAATGTTATTAATAAATTCAGATAAAAAAGCGTATAACTTAATCAAAAATGTAACGAGTTTTTTAAAGCTCGTTTTTTGTGACATTGAGTTAAAGAAGATGTATTTGTTAGTAAAATAGAAAGGTTGATAAATGCAATGTGTCTAAAATATATATAAGCATATATAATATTTTTTAAAACGGATTAAAATATTTTCGAGATATGTACTATATAAATGCATCGTTTTTGTTTGAGGGAAGTGGACATGTGCAAGCATATTGCAAGTCTCCCAAGAGCAGATTGTGTACATTGTAGTTTCGTGAATTCTAGTATATCTCCAAGTATCTCAGAATAGAACCACGACCTCGAAAGCTTTTGTTTTTATAAATTAAAAGCTCAATGGGGACCAGCGATGTTTACATTGAAAAATGTACGTAGGATGCATTTCCAATAGTGGCTACAGCAGGATATTACATTTTACAATCTATATTTTTACATTATCTTTTTAGTTATTAATCTTTCGTAACAAAAATGCAAACGCTTATATATACGAGGATAGTTCTCGACCTTACAAAAAAAAATGATATTTGACATTTTTTTTTATTTTGCAACAGTCTCCTTTCAGCTCAATACACATATTTCAATGATATTCTAACTTTTTTAATATTCCGTCTGTGTAATACGATTTCTCTAAGCCTTCAAAATAAGCACTAGTTTCATCGATTACTTTAATATTTGAGCCAAATCTTTTCCTTACGAGATTTCTTTATGTTTGGAAAGAAGAAAAAATCAGGAGCTAAATCTGGTGAATACGATACGTGCGGAACCAATTCATAGTTCAATTCATGCAATTTTACTACTACGTTTTGATGGACTGCTAACAAATGCGGCATCACAATGAAAGCATTTTTATATGTAAATGCTCATGTATAATAATATATGAACGCGATCATTTGAGATATTTGCAAACTCGCGCACTTTTACTCGTCGATCATTCACACGGCATTACAGGTTTTTTTCAATGTCATTAGTGGTAGAGGACAACCTGAACGTTCATCACTATTTATGGACGTACGAAATTTAACAGCTCATTTGTTAACAATTTGTCAATCAATTGAAAAAAAAAATGTGAAGCCTCTCCCAAAGTTGAATTTAAGTTTGTTTTTCATTTTTATTGACCTTTATATAATTAAACTTTTTAAAACAAAGTATTTTATTGCACGACATTCTATTTCATCTATTATTTAAAAAAAAAACCAAAAGTTGTGGTTGCTTTAGATGACCAAAGCAAAGGAACTAATAAACGCCGTCTGAAATTTTGACAGTAACTCTCTGCAGGATCAAACTTGTCAGAAATTATAGCAGTTTCATACTTCTAGCATCATCTCTGTCAGATCGAGAACTTTTCAAACTACCTTCGTACATACGCGGCTATAGTACGAAAACGCTAAGCACGTTTGAGAGTAAAAACTTCAGTGAGCCAGATGTGTCTTCGCTGTGCTATCCCAGCGAAAATTATTCGAGAGTATACTAAGAGGCAGAAAAACACTTCATTTTCACACGAATGCGGTATACGCCGAGTAAGCGCGGTTAATACCGGCCTTCACATGCAGATAGTTAAGTCCTGGGGTTGCACGCATGGTTTCTCGTATCTTGTACGTTCACAGAAGCTACGGTCGTAGGTACTCAGGCTCTTTTGTTGTCCCGAATTAAAAGCACTAGTTCCGAGTAGTACCTTAATTCAACTTATCTAAGAAAATAAATGTTGGTACCTGTTGCGTTAATGCGGCTAAAAGCGAGACAAAAGGTCAGTCGGTTTTTTTCACATAAATGTTTGAGAGTAACCAACTCTCGCATCGAACAAGTACATAGTGCATCCCAGTAGATCTCGTCGACAAACGGATAAGTAGATAGTCAAGAGGAACTGAATGGATGACTGGACACTTGGACAGTCGTAACTGTTTTCCTTCCGTGACGTTCTATCGTAAAGTCGATGAACCGTGAAGATTTCGACGTGCGCTTTCTGAGTTCAATTGATCTGAAAGATTCAAGTGTCACTTGTATGCATGATTCATACAGACGTTCGAGTTGTCTCCACTTAAATCAAGTGTACTTTTCACCATTAAATCATTATTTAGTTCCATTGGTTGTCTTTTGTTGCGTATAAAATGTGGAACTGTCGTGTTTAATGTAGATACTTTGATTTTCTTTCGTATATTTAATCAGTTTAAATAAAGAGGAATAACGATAGGATATTTTTTCGTTATTTAAATCACTGGAATTTTTCGAACGGAATTTAATTTTCACGAGTATCAGTTAGCATACAAAGACCGAACACGTTATACTGCGCTTTCAGAAGCAAAACATCGACTGATGATGAATGTAGAGACACACAAGCGGACCGTATTAGAATCTTTAGTGTACCTCCAGCACGGTAAACGATTAATTGCGTTTACAATTCGTGCAGGTACCTGTTTGCTTACAACCTTGTGTAGCTTTAAGACATTGACTAACATATCAGGTATTTTCATTAACTCCTGGATTTAATAGAGTTAAATTAATTTTAACTTTAGTTAAGCTAATTTTCGATAACATAATCATGGTTTGTGTAATCAAACTTGGCTTAATTAATGATATGCGTATTCTTACATAAAACTTTTTCTTCAACTGTCATCAATAAAAGATAATGAAAGCACAGAAAATAGAAAACATCATAACAATCATGATATCGATAATTTTTAATAATTTGTATTGTCATTTTAATAGCAATGAAATAAATATGTTAAGAGTGTGTGGTATAATAATATGATGTAACTTTTTAAATTCCAATTCTTGGTATATACATTGCTATCGCATTATTGTATATTATTGCATCTCTCTGTTATAACGATGAAAGTCTATTCCACTTTCGTAACCACCACGGTTCATGTAATTAAACTTGCTTGGGGCTTAATTAATGACATGCATATTCTAATATAAAACTTTTTCAACTACCGTCAATAAGAGATAACGAAAGCATAGAAAGAAGAGACTATCATAATAATCGTGACATCAATAACAACGTTATATTGTAATTTTAATAACAATAAAACATATAAATTAAAAATATACAGTATACTTTATGATATAACTTTTTAAATATAATATTAGTATTTGTACGCGCAATAGTAATTCCAATTCACAGTATATACATCACTATCGCCTAACTGTATACTATTGCATCTGTCTGTTATGACAATGAAAGTCTACTCTGCTTTCGTAACCACCATTGTAGCACTTCACTGTGATGTTACTTCAAAAGCAAAGTAATGAATCCACCCGCTGAAGTAAATAATCGGCTTTCATGTTCGTAGCAGTCGTGGCGTCTTCTCGCACAAGATGCGAAAATCACTCGTCCCAAAGTTTCTCCGGGTAGAAGTCGACTGAGCGAAATTTGATTTGATTACAATTATAAATTCACGGCGAACAATCTTCTTTCCCCTCTTGCTACCATCGTTTGCATTGCCTCGCTCGTTTAACTCGTGTTGCACGACGAATAATGTTTCGCTTGTTTAATCGCGTTCTGTAGTAAGGTCTGAACATACCGTTTTAAGAACGATGATTAAACGGAGAGCAAAACATACAATTATCTTGTAGAAATAATATTCTTGAAGATTTATAAATTGTGATAATTTATAAATTATCGCATTTTTAAATTGTCGAGATTTTCATCTCTATTTTATATCTGTATCTTATATATGTATCTGTATTTTATATCTCAATCTTGTAGAATTTTGTATATCTTATTGATTACAGTTTAATTCATTTTTTCAAAAAGAATTATAGCCTTTCAACAAAAATGACAAATTATTCGACGATGTTTGATCAATCGATGCATTTATAAAGTTTCTCGTTCATGATATACATATACAGGGTGTCCCGAATTTAAATGTCAAAACTTCAGGAACATGCAGGGAATCGATAAATTAAGAAAAAAAAAAATCTCCTTTAAAGATATGCCCGTTTTTATTTCGTTTTGGAGAAAAAGAAAATTGTAAAAAAGATAATGTAGTTTTTATTTTTATACTATTAATTACTTATTAATTACTTATTAATTACTTATTCATTTACACTTTTGTCACTTGCTTTTGCAATGCAATTGCATCTAGTACGGACAACTCATGTTGCAGCCAAATACTAATCAACGTAATGACTCACCGATCCGACACTCTTCTGTCTGGAAATTAGTGTCCATACTCTCGCACCGCCTCTATGACATTATCGTTGCAGAAACCATATCAGCATATTCAATATCAGAATGCATATTATAACAGAAGTAATTCATTTGATGGCTTCTGATGAATAACTAACGAATTTATAGGAGAAAGGTAGAAATGTAAACAAAGTTTCCACCAGAAAACGGAATATTATTGTTTTTTCGATGATAATACTTCAATGCAAGAACGAAGCAATTTTGTCATTTTACGATTTTTTTCAAAACAAAGCAAAAACGAGTATATCTCTAAAGAACTTTTTTTCTTATTTATCATTGGAGAAAACTAAGAAATGATAGTTTATCATTTCTTAGTTTATCTCTTATACATTTCCCAAAGTTTTAACATTTAAATTCGGAACATCTTGTATGATATTTTGTTACCAATAATATTACTATTGTAATGTTTATGAATTATATGGAAAAATCAACGAAATCCGATTGATGAAATGCATGTAATATCAAAGTTTTCCGTTATTTTATTATCAAAGGTTTATCAGTAATATAATCTAGAAGAGTGTTCTCGATGGCGTCATGAAATTATCATGTAACGACCGTAATATAAGACGAGTCCATCCTTAAGGGACAGTAACAAAGTTTCCTGCCAATTCCATCTTACGACTTTGCAGATGGGAATTCGAGATGAAGACCGGCGCCGATAGTGGCTTGTTACTCTATAACACGGGACAATCATCTTACGCCGATTACCTCGGCATCGAGCTGTTCGAGGGTAAGATTCGGCTATTGATGAACAAAGGGAATGGCCCGACCGAGTTGACACATGGTACCTTGGTAGCTGACGGTAAATGGCATAGCGTAATTGTGGATTTCAATCCGAGCGGCCTTGGTATTGCTGTTGATCATCATGAGAAAACAATGGCTCTGCCATCCGGCGGCAATCGGTTCCTCGACCTAGCAGATACATTGTACATCGGCGGCACGGAATTAAATAAACGCGCTCGAGCCTTAGGCAAGGGTCTTCGATCTGGCGACGTTAGTTACAAAGGCTGCATACGGAACATGGTCCTCGACAACAAGGACCTCGGTTTGCCAGACGTCAAGGTCAGCCAGGGTATTGTTGTGAGTTGCGTCTGGGGATATCCGTGTATCGAGGTTGATCCCTGCGTATCCGGTGCATCCTGCATGCAACTGGGTGTCAACTCATTCAGGTGCAACTGCGACCAGTCGCTATGCATCAAGCCGAATTACGCTGAGGACTATAAGGTAGATCAATTTTAATTGAGTTTCAATGATGCTCCACCCACTTGACGAGGGTTGTGAGCTAATTGTGTCACCAGCAACTAGCGTATGGATTTACGAAGATGCATAGCTAACTTAGTCAAGACATTATTTATATAAATTAGTCTTTAAATCATTGCGAGTAATTAATATGAAATATTTTACAATTTAATTTAATTTTGCAAAAACAATATAAATAAGCTCTTCAAACATATATTAAAAAAAAAAAGAACTATTAGAGTCGCGCTAGTTGATAAATGCGATTTGTGTAATTGATGGGATTGATGAAGCATCAATAAATTTTTTTATCAAACGTTTCGATCCTTAACATCTTCAGTAGATATATTTAATAAAAAATTATACAAACATAGGCTAATACAATCTCTTATAATAGTCGAGTGAACGTTGTTCTTCTTTGTACGTGTAAAGACTTACAGATTTCTTAATGGATTCAATAAACTCAAAAATACATTGGCTTCACTACTATAGCATGGATTTATTGTATATTGTATATTGTATTATTGTATATTATTGTATATTTATAAAAAATTTGTTAATTGCTTCATCAATCCCAGTCAACATATACAAATCGCATTTATCAACTAGCGCGGCTCTAATAGCTCATTTTTTTAGAATATGTTTGTAATTTATTTAATTTTATTTGCATCTCTATTGCACTGATATCTAAGAATAAAGATTTAAGAAATTATGTATATAGCATATTATTTATATATACATGCATATTTGTATCTATCTATATACAATCATTATTATTAAAATAATAAGTAGTTTAATAAAAATATTATAAATACATGTATATGCAATTCAACATTAATAACATTTATAATACACATAAGAAAACATATAGATGTTGATAATATTGAGATAAAATTAATATCTGCGTTCAAAGAATGAAGAATCGATATGATATGTTTACAGATGTACTCGAATACTACTCTCCCTGTAAATTTGGAAATTCTCTCTTTGAGTCCTATATTAGTTTCTGAAGGGGAAAATGTGTTGGTAACGAACGAAAACATCGCGATGGTATTGGACATCGCCAAATACGGCTTGGAAGAAACTGATGTCTCATTTACCTTAGTGACACCGCCAACTTACGGAACGTTGGCATTAGATCTCCTAACATCCCGAAATGATCATTCCTTCACGTTGCAAGACATCAATCAGGATAAGGTAATCGCCTAATCAGCTAGTCATCAATTTACTAAATCCTTTAATTAACATTTAATTCTGTTTCAAACTCGTTGCTCGATTGTAAGCCTTCAATCACAAGGATTGCTACAATATTAATTCATCTGTCTGGTTACGATAAAAGTCGAAATCACCGAGAAGTTTGCGGAAGCATGTATAAGAGACGAAATCGATCGACATGCACCTGACATTAATTAATATCAGGTGATAAACGCGATCAGAGCTGGCTGGCCGGGCATAGAAGGCCATAGAAGGCCGGAGAAACATGAAAATCATGTGTTCTTCCAGTTCGTCATAGGACCACGCGCTGCTATACATAGTACGCGCCACAAGGACTAACTTTAGAATCGTTAGAGGCGGGAACATGGAGGGTCGACCGACTTGCTCTCACTCGCTCATTCGCCCCTGCTCCTCATGTTACCCACACTCAATTTATCTAGCGACAGTGCTCTATTTATAAACCGCCCCCGCTACCACTCATTAATAGTTTTTCGTTAAAGATCGCGTAACGGTTGCTTTTTATCCGCCGCCCCAGCGTCTGTTATTTATTGCCAATTGTTTTCCAATCATTAAAAAAAGAACAAGGAAAAAGCTCGTGTCTTCCCCTTGTCTCGACTCGGATCATCCGGGGACGACGCCCACTTGATATGTTAATCGACGATTTAACTCCTGTACTCCTGTCGCTCTAATTAATTTTCAACCGCGGTCGATCTCGAGTGTTAGATCAAACGCTAGAAAGGATAACACGGAGTCGGGTGCTCTGACGTGTTCTTCCATGATTAATTCTGATTCTGCACGATGTAGTGTATGTTTGCCGATTGAGATTCTCGTGAAACAGCGAGCACTCTCGCACAAGGTTAAGGTTCACACATTCCTCGTTGTATGATTACTTCTAACCGATATTGCGATACATAACAGATTATTGATACTCGAGTGATTTCTTTCGAATACAAATTTACATTACCAGACTTTGCGCGAGTATAAAAACGCGATCAATTACTGTTTGTTTTCAATTTTGCGATTTATTAGTAATCGTTTTAACAATAAAAGTAATTTTTTAAAACCATATTAATTATCGGAATTTGCTATATGAACATTGCTATGTGTTGGATATGATGTATGGCATTATCCTTATGATAATTGACTTCCCCAACAGATACAGTACATGCATGATGGTAGCGAAACCACAGATGATAGCATGATTCTGGAATTGACGTTGGTGGCTGAGACAGGCTATACGCTTCCAGGATACCTCCAAGGACGCCTCAGGTTTCCTCTTCATGTTAATGTCACTCCTGTCAATGACCCCCCGTTACTTGAGATACCAACTGCCAAAGTGCTGCGTCTGGCCCAAGTAAGACACGAAAATAAACTGTAAGCTCTTCTTTTTTTTTTATCTAGTCTCCCAGCAATATATTTATCATGATACGTTTTTCATCACCGACGACAATGCGCGATAATTCGAAACACGTTACGTTCGGCTTAACCGAAACAACCAGCAGTTCATGCCACTCAACTAAATCAATTAATGGGGAGATCATATGAAATAGTAGCTTATTTGTGGCTCGTGCATCTTCGGAGAACATGGCAATTTAGCCGCAACGAAATCGATTTAACTCGCTCGCGCGCTGGTCATCGTTCTTAATTAACTGTGCGTGTAAGCTCGAGGGTATGCGCGCGTGTATATCATGTACGCGCATAACGGATATTTCTTTCAATCTGGATGCAAATTCTCGGAAGAATAATAAGCGTCGAATATTAAGACGGAAATTATAATTATGATATATATGTTCATTTAACCTAATACCGGGGCAATTCCAATACGCTAAGTACGTTACAGTCACATTTTAACGTACGAAATGATATATAGCGAATACAAATAGTAAATAGTAAGTGGTTATAATAATTATCTGATCGTTAATTACTTTTTTAAACTCTTACAAAAATGTACAAACAAAAATAATGGTCATGTTAAAACTGCGTAGTAATATTAAAATCAAAACAAGATCTTTTACATTGATTCACTATTTCAAATTATTTTTCAATAAAAAAATTGATTGCTAAATGAATGTATTGATATAAAATATCAAAGTGTGTATTCGCTATATCTCGCTTGATGCGTTTTACGTCAGCGCGAAAATAACAGCGCAATTTTTCGCCAATTCGTTGAATCCTTTCATTCAATATGTCTATGCAACATTCATCGGATGATTTCGGGCAAATATAAAATGTGCGAAAAACGCTGATATTCACAGGGTACAAGAAAAACACTGACCAAGGAGTTAATATGGGCCATAGATGCTGACACTCCGTCGGAAATGCTGATTTATACGGTTTTACGAGCAGATACTGACGCGGGGCACATCGAAAGAGTTACTTATCCATTTCGATCTATCGACACATTCACGCAAGCCGAATTAATGCAAGGACTCATTGCGTATGTGCATCGTGGAAACGGTAACAATTCATTACTATTAATCACAAAAAATGTTGTATTTTAAATTAGCATATTTGTTAATCTTTTTATGTTGTTGTTGCAATACCTTTTATTTCAAATCTGTAAAACTATAATAGAAATGCCCGGCAATGAAAAATATATGAAGGATTATATTTTCATTGAAAGCTTTTATATGAACGGACATTTAATTTTTCAGCTAAACCAAATGCAATGTTGGGTTTACAAGTGAGCGATGGCATCGAGAGTAGTCAGCCAGCATATTTACGCGTATCGGCTTACCCGTTGCAAATCAAGCTGACGCACAATACTGGTCTCATTGTGGTACATCGTTCGTTCTCGTACTTGACACCAGCGAATCTCTCATTCGCCACAAATTCGGACGACGACACCATCGACATTCGTTACGACGTCGTCTCGCCGCCACAATTTGGTGTTTTGCAGAAATTGAAGGACGTCTCTAGCAGTTGGGCAAACGTAGACCATTTCACTAGTCGGGACGTGAAATTGCACACCGTTCGTTACCTTCATAACGTCGGCAGCCCTAATCAGGATGAGTTTAAATTCCAAGCAAGTGTGCGCGAAGTGAAAACTCAGCAGACTTATGACTTTCGTATTACTTTCATCGATCTAGAGTTAAAGGAAACCAAAAGGGTACCTATTAATCTCACTAATACATCAAACTTCACTATCACAAGCAACCATTTGAAGTACCAGACGAATCCACTAGTTACATTACCAAGTAAGATTGTTTTTACTCTTATAACGGGACCAAAATATGGCAATTTATTTCTGTTCGATCGTAAACTGGTGGCAACTGATACCTTCACTCAGGAAGATATCGAGGTCAATAGACTGAGCTACCGTCTATTCAAACGATCCTATTCCAATATCCTCGACGAAATAACGTTTAAAGTTAACGCACCTCAATGCGTCGACATACATGCCAATTTGAAAGTTCGATATTATCTTGGCAAGAACAGCAAATCGCTGGAGGGCGCGGAGAATTTGAAAGTTGACGAAGGCTCGAAAGTACCTCTGAGAATCACACATATGAATCCGAAAGAATACGATGTATCCTCTTTGATATACAATCTTACGGTAAAACCAAATCATGGTTGGCTCTCCATTGCGAATAGTTTGATATCGCAAAATAAAAAAAATGTCTCATTTTTTACATTAGAAGATGTATTGATGCAAATAGTATATTATGTGCACGATGATTCCGAGACTAAAGAAGATTCTTTCGAGTTTGTAGCAATGTCCATGGACTCCACGGATTTTATGTATGTCGGGAAATTTCGAGTCGAGATTATCATGAAAAATGATAATCCGCCAGAGCGCACAATTGATAGAATTTTTCACGTTGTGTCGAAAGGCGAAAAATTAATAACCAATAAGGATCTCGCATACATGGATAAGGACATTGGTACTAGAGCGAGCGAACTTATTTACACCAGGAGGGATGCTCGAAAAAGTGGGTTGTACAGAATAACTAATCCCTCGGTACAAATACGTGAATTTTCGCAACAAGATATCAATGACGGTATGATACTCTTTCGACATCAAGGGGATGAACACGAAAAAATTGAATTCGGTATCACTGATGGTCATTTTTACAGGACTGGTGTTCTTGAAATTCAAGCCAGCCCGCCATACATCAGGTTACGCGAGAACAACGATTCGGTCGTTCAATTTAACAAGTCCGTGGTGCTCCAATCGAAAGAATTAGAGATAGAAACGAATGTGTATGTTACAGAAAAGGATATAAAGTACAATGTGTGGGAGAAACCGAAACATGGTATATTGATGAAGCATGGCAGAGAGTCAAACGGTTTTACAGAGGATGATCTGAAGCACGGTAGTGTATTATATAAGCACTTGGGTGGATCCTTAATAAAAGACACTTTCAGATTTAAAGTATTCGTTAAGGGCGCAGATACCGAGGGTGTGTTCACGATCAAAGTCTATCCAGAGAGCTATTGGGAATCATTGATTATTCAAAATAACAAGACAATATTTGTCGAGGAAGCCACTAGTATTCTGTTGAATCAGAAAAGCCTCGAAATAATGCATCCCAAAATATCGCCAACCGAAATTGTTTATTTCATGCGAGAGTGGCCGCAGAATGGCTATCTAGAGTTACAAATCCACGATGAGCATAACGAGGAAATGAGAGAAGAGTACAGCGGTAACGCTGTGAAACATTTCGAGCAGAATCTGATAAACGATAATCGTGTCTTTTACGTTCAATCGATTATGAATCAGACGAATGATCGTTTTGTTGTAGACGTTACTAATGGTATTACATGGTTACGCGGACTAAGTGTGAACTTCGTGATAGTGCCAGAGAAACTCTACGTCGAGACAAAGAGCTTTACTGTAGTGGAAGGGAAAGACGTGATACTAAGTGAGATGAACTTCTTGGTTGTGACGCCATATTACGCTGGCAAGGTATCGGATTATAGAATAGTAGAGAAGCCAAGGCACGGTACGATTCTTGATTCCACGAAGAACACTCAGGTAAAGAAGTTCTCGCAAAAGCATCTGAACGCTGGAGTTATACTGTACAAGCACAACGGAGATGAATTTTTGAGCGATTCCTTCAGGATGGTAGTTACTGCTAGTGATAAAATGAGTGAGCCCTTTGATGTATCGATTATTGTTCAACCTGTTAATGATGAGATTCCTGTGTTAGTGAATAGAACTAAGCTAAATGTTTGGCAAGGTGGTTCCCTTATTTTAACATCGACAAATTTAGCAGCTATAGACAATGATACTTCCCCATACGATATAATATTCAACGTTACTGGAGTAAGAAATGGATACATCTCATTAATCACTTCACCTGATGTGGACATTTATAATTTTACGCAGAGCCAAATCAATGAATCACAAGTCGTATTCACACATACGAGTAAGTATTTACAATATTTAGAAATATTCATTTAAATAGACGAGCTATCT
>NW_017259213.1:1586763-1592558 GCF_001594045.1 Atta colombica | reverse complement strand
TAATAATAATAATAATACTAATAATAATATAATACAACTTTGTTAATACCAACTAACAATAACGTAATTGTTAGTTATAATTTTTCATTCAACAAATAACTGTAATATAATAACACATATCTATTGTACGTAAGTTGAATGGGAAATTTCAACTAACAATTGTGTTATTTATTAGTTAATATTTGCTGAGAAATATAATGTTAAACATTAATGATTACATAATAAATCATACATAAAAGAAATGTATAATGTATAATTTTATGAATTTGTAATATTACTACTTTTCAGAAAATTAAACTGCAATATTATATCTTTTTAATTAATAAAATTGTAAACTCTCAATACAATATTTAATATAAAATGATAAAAATGTGTACGTTTTTTTTTTCAGATGGATCTGATGGTGAATTCAATTTCGTTTTAAGTGATGGTGTACACACGACGAAATCTTACACGATTTTGGTCACCACAAAGCCAATTCGTTTGAACATTGAACATAATATGCCCCTTAATGTCTTTCCCCTTACTAGGAAATTAATATCAGACAAGCTCTTATTAACGACGTGTTCTGACGAAGCGAGGGAGATTAGGTACACTGTGCGAAATGGACCTCATTTAGGCAAAGTTATAATGGAGACAAGTGAAGGGGTCTGGCTTGAGGTCGAGCGATTTACTCAGAGAGATATAAACAATAGCAAAGTAATTTACGAGCACACTAAGCAGTTCATGGACCTTGCGGCCAATGACTCTTTCATATTCGACATCGAAACACACTTCGCTGGAACTTTAACGAATCAGGTATATAATATAATTTAATATTTATTGTAAATATATTATTTTCTGTTACGCATATTTCATAATTTATAATAAAAGACGGCATTTTTAAGTAAGTCAAGAAATTTAACATGTTTGATATTTTGTAATAATCATCGATGCCACATTACAGAAACAATACATTTAAATGTGACATCCAACTATAATTCGATTGTTTATAATTTTCATAACAATGATCATGTAAAAAAATTTCTTTTCAATTGAAATGCCAATTAAGAAATTTAACGTCATCAAGTAAATGTATATGTGTCTTTATTAATAAAAAAGTTATAAGTAATAGAAAAAACATTGGAAAAACATTGGAAAAAAGCTGGATATGCTATATATCTAAAGTGGCAAAAGGTTAAAACTAAGAATTTCGAAAAGTTATTTTATATCTAATAATATACTTTGTATATCGTAGGTTTTCCAAATAGATATATCAGTTTCAAGTGGAGGCTTAGATAGGTATATTTCTGCGAAAAATGTGAGAGTCATGGAGGGTAACTCCGCAGAGGTCGTGATGAATATAAGTGGCATTGTGTCATTTCTACAAATTAACGCTGGAATCCCGAATCCGGCGGTATTATCAAGATTGATTCATCAACCTAGTCACGGACACGTGATGCTTCTGCCGGATTTAAATGTGACCACTTTTACGCAACCGCAAATCGAGGGCGGAAAAATTGCTTATTATCACGATCACTCAGACACTCTGGAAGATCGTATTCAATTCTCGTTATATTTGACACCCGGTCACGTGTTACTTTGCAACACCAGTATTCCTGTTGTAATCGAGCCAATCAACGATCAACCTTTCAAACTTATTACCAACAACCCATATATTATGGTCGTGCAAAATCAAAATCAGACCATCACTCGGGAAAACCTTTTAACCACGGATCCTGATACTCCACCAGAAGAAATTATATATGATGTAATTTCAGGACCGACCTTTGGTAGATTATTGCTTTTACCATTTGATCAAAACACTTCAGAAGTACGTCCTGTGGAAAAATTTACCCAATACGATGTGGATTCTAATCGAGTGGTATACGAACATAATGGAACGTTACAAACTGCTTCTTTCTACTTCAGAGTTTGGGATGGTGCTTACAATCCAATTTATACCGTCTTTAATGTTCACGTTTTAGCTATACGATTAAATGTGACTGTACTCGATCCTGTAAACTTGCAGCAAGGTTCAAACGTAGCACTTATCTCGGAGAATAATGTCAAGCTTGATACAAACGCACGTCAAGACTTGGTGGTTTATGAAATTACGACGCATCCAAAACACGGAATATTGTATGTACGGGACGGCGCTGCGGCAACGTTCAAGCAGACCGATCTGCAATCGAAAAGCGTAATGTTCATGCAGACTGACATGACAGTGTCGAACGACAGCTTGGAATTATCGGCGCGATTAAGTGGCTTTGAGCAGAAGCACATACGTATAGAGATCAAGGTCATACCTCTCATGATCATGAACTCAATGACAGCGTTGGCGGGCGAAAAGACTCGTATAACTCTACAATATCTGGACGCGACTCCTCTAGCAAAGTTAACGACAAGCAATCCCCTTTATACTATTGTGAAAAAGCCAAAATACGCAAAGATCAAAAGGATTATCAGAAGTTCTTCGTCATCCGGCGAGAAGAGAGGCGCGCGCGAGCGAGAAGTCGCGCGTTTTTCGCACCAGGAAATTATCTCGGGGGTGATACATTTAGTATGTAGAAAAATACCATCGATAGACGGTGTCGCGGACAGCTTCAATTTCATCCTCGCGGCGTCTATTTTCCAGCCGGCAGTGGGAGATTTCGAATTCAACATTAAGCTCGACATAGACGACGACAATATCACTTTGGGCAGTCCAATGGATCCGGTCGGTCACGAGGGCGAGATGGCGATTGCACCGAACATGAGCAATGATTATCTGCTAATCCTCGGCATGTTGCTTGGCGTGTTCCTTCTCGGCGTGGTTGTAATTATCACAATTAGGTGTCGTCACAATAAATACAAACATGCTGAGGAGGAAAAACCGGAAACTACGCCCGCTGTTGGGGTGATGCCACTTCCCAGACCTCCGGATCACTTGATGCCTACCACTCCACATCTAAAGCCTTTTGGTAATGATCACAACAGCGTGACGGCCAGCACGCCTTTGCCAATGTTACCCTCGACATTACCTCAGTGTAAAGTGATACCCTTGACCCCTCTGGAAAGTGGTTCGGAGGTCGACGTATCCGCAAGATATCCCTATGGCGTGGCGGACAGCGACGAATGGAGTAGTTTCGACACTTCTGATCTACCTTGTCAGTCAGCTACAACTCAAAGGACCAAGAAGAATCCTTTGCTGAGAAGGGATCAGTATTGGGTCTAGCAGGAGAGAAACACGTTGCGGTTTACGCGAAGAAAGCCGTAGCGTCTCTTGATGTGTTTCATTAAAACACTATCGTGGATATCATGGACTTAATGTGCCTAAGAAAAGTGAAATCTGCGACAAAGTTTACAATTGTTCATTGAAGCCCAAGATTATCACGTCAAACATGTATCGAAAAACAGAAATGACATTCAATGTTTTAGTGGAAAACTCAGTTCGTCGGCATCTGATCTCGATGCATTAAATTTTAATTGAAAACAACAAAGAGTCTCTTAGATTATAGGAGAAACTTATGGATCGAAAAGGATTGATTGATAATTCGCGATTCAGGATAGTTCGCAGTGTCTCGTGTACTATTAGCCTAAAATGATATAAACAGGAACTCTAGATCTTTTTGAATGTCACGACTATCGCCGCTATCACAAGCTCAATGTGCCTAAGAAATGTCTGACTCTTCTGACATTCTTTCCATTAATCACACGTCGATTTTTCGTATGTCTACACTACGCCCCTCCTTCCGACGGATTGAAATACATTTGATTGAAAAGACAGACCAATTCACTAAAGCAAAACTTTTACGACAAATTCAATTCTGGTCTAAGTCCGTCGGGATACTGACTCGTTCTAGAGTGCAAATTTTCAGAAAAATGTTATGTTCCTTTATCTCCTTCCATTTTTACACCTTTTGTAAATCTAGGATAGTAAGATCGTTATATAAAAGTGGCATTTATCGATCCCCATTATCGTAAGTTTCACATAAAAAACAAAGTATTAAGATTTAAAAAAAGAAACTTTCGCTCTTAAGCTGTAAACAAGCAGGAAACATCGAGTAATCGGGATAATACAGGAACTTTGTGACACTGTATTGTATAATGATTAAATATACACAATGTAATCGAGACTATGTATATTCCTGTTACTTGTTACTTGCCACCAAAGAACGTAAACGAAATGGATTTATATAAACGGCTATATTCGAGTTTCGACATATCTTTTTATATCGTCGTATTATCAAACTTATTTTTCTTTGATATAAATCCCGCATACAATAATTGTTCATCTTATTCTAGTTTTGATGTTGCTCATATTGCGCAAATAAACATAAATCGACAATTAATATTTGCCTGGCGAAATGCAGAAAGATCGAGTCGCTCTTTTTATGACAATATAACATGTATTTTATCTTTATGTAGTGATACGCATTGAATTATGATTCTTATAAACGTGTCATAAGAAGATAAAATAATTCTTTTAGATTGTTATCATAAGTAATAAAAGTGATGAATTCAAACGTCGTTTTCCACAAATCAAGTTTTTTTATATTTTTTCACGAATTATTATGATGATTATTTTTAATCAAATTACGTAGAATCGTAACGTACAAAATATTGCATACACAATTCTCATCTGTTTCGTTTCTGTGCAAGCTTTAGCGAGCGATAGACTAGACGACGCCAAATAAGACGATTATTTGACATATTAAATACGAATTAGCAGTAACAGTCAAAGTTTATAAGCTGTTTTTTATATAAATGAGTGTAAATCTTTTTTACGAATCGTTGATGCGCGACGAGTTCATAATTCATTCGTAAGCGAGTTCATAAGCGATGAACGGGGTTGCGTGCGCGATTTTAGTATTATCTGAGAAAAATTTATTAAGAGGCATGTTAACGAGTTCGTTGATTTTTAAGACAAATTTTACGTTACGTTACTATTGAATTCACGGTAATCTCGATGAATCCACTTTCGGTTAACATTGAATAATATGATAGTTGAATAATATGATGCTAAATTTTCTTTAGTTCACAATAATAATTATAATTAAATTTCCTCTCTCCAGTTACTTCTATAAATACAATTATTAAGTAAGATTAATTTATAGGTTAAAGATTAATTAATAGGTGCAATTCACTTGATGCTACAAATGCTTTGAAATATTTGACTGATTAATCAGAAGAAAGAATTTTATTCTAATTGGCCAATTAAAAAATACTTCAAAGCATTAAGTGAACCGTAAGCTAATATCAATAATAAACAGAAGCATGTAACATCATCTAGTTAAACAATATAAATTTATTAAACTAAATAATTAAATTTTGATTTAAATAAATTAATAAAATTGTTCTTAAAATACAGAGAAGATATTAAGATTTTTATATATTAATAAAATAATAATATTTGAAAAGGCATTTTTTGAACTTTTATCAAAAGATTCACTGGTATTCTTAAATATATCATGCCTCTCTATTTTATCACTATTAATTATTCAAGATCTTAGAAGAAAAAAGCGGATTTTTACGGGTAGCAACTCAAATTGCCTTAATAAAATCACAATATTGATGAGAATGAAATTTCATACGCTTTTGCAGAAACTTGAATAATGTCTGGCCGAAAGTGGATTAATGATAATTTTCTTAAAATTAGAAACGTATCTAATAAAACAATCTAATGTGAATGTTGATTATAGCAATCATAATAATATATATAATATATTATAATGCGTACAACACTCCTATGTAGAACGTACTGTTCCATGAATTCATAGCATACGCATTAATAGATTCTAATTAAAGACATTTTATCGAGAGAATCAAAGAGA
>NW_017259213.1:1586337-1586663 GCF_001594045.1 Atta colombica | reverse complement strand
AGAGAGAGAGAGAGAGAGAGAGAGAGAGAGAGAGAGAGAGAGAGAGAGAGAGAGAAAGAGAAAACCCGCTCGTTAATTCATGAATATGTTAGAGGTAAACTGTTAGTCTTTTTTACATTCACCAAAAGTGAACTGATCCGAGTGCCAAATTTCTATAATATATATATAATAATTACCATAGAACTTGTATTTTCCCTGCCAACTGAATGCATTACTCTTCTAATTCTAATAAATTAAATGTGCGACGTTAAATAAATATGGACTGATTTATTATTTATTTGTATTGCGGTGATTTATTTTTCATTAATATTATTGATTTTATATTA
>NW_017259213.1:1572038-1586237 GCF_001594045.1 Atta colombica | reverse complement strand
AAAATATTAATATTTCTTACTGTAAATATATAATTAAAAAATCAAAAATTCGTTTAAAGTATTTCTGTATATAAAAAATGAAAATAAATCTCAGGATTATTGAGCATGAACTTGAGTTCTCTACTTTAAAAATTGATAGTTTTTAAAGGAAGCGACACCAATCCTAGTATATATGTACATGTATATTATATATGCAATTAAGATTTATGAATTTAATTTTATATTTAATTTAAATAATACTTTTAACAAATAATAGAATATTACTTAATTTGCCAATAAAATCAATTAAATTGATTAAATAATTTTATTAATTGTTTTTGTGCTACATATATTTTTATTTGTGCTTAGTATTTGCCTAAAGAATAAAAATTAATTGTGCGCACCTTTTTTAAATATATCAAAAAAAATAACCGAAAGAGTAATGCGGAAGGTTCGTAAACAAAATAAGTTATTTATTTCGATATTGTACAAAATGTTAAACAATGTCGATAAAATACAATAATTTTTACCCTAATAGCAATTTATTTGCGATACATTGGTTCAATATGGAGGATATATTAAGACAATATTGGGTCAATATTATGCCAATATTATGTCAATAAATTGTGTTATTAAGGCAGTTTCGTTTTTTTCCAAATTTATATAAACAATGACATTCCCTAGCATTTGCATGAAAGTTCATCAGATCGTTGCATTCATAACATGTTCATTACCATAATTGCGTGTTATAGATGCTTGTCATAAATCAACATTGCATGCAGCAATAATTTTCAGTAAGCACTGTTTTTTTGTATGTAATTAAAAGTATATTTACTGTGCTAATTAAATAAGCTATATTGAGCACAATTAAATGCAGTCGAGTTTACAGTTTATTTTGAAAACACAGCAAGATGAACATATTACACATTCGACAAATATATCGAGATATAAAATATCTCTATGCAATACAAAAATTTGTGGCAGACTCACCGAAAGATATCATCTACGTTAGAATCTCTATACTCTATCCTCTTCAGCAAATATGAAACCTGTTAAATAAAAATTATATGTAAATTACATATATTTGCAATATGACAAAGATTGTCTTGAGAAATAACGACAATCGTCGTTGTATGCGAATTTGCTAATGTTAAATATTTTAATCAAACCAAATATGATGTTTAATAATTTGAATGCAAGAAATAATAATTGACACAGCAAATTATCTAATAATATATACATACTTGACGATGGTCCAAGAGCACTTTTGATTAAATTTCCATTGCATTGTGAAAATAACGACGTGAAAAGATTTCGATTCTGCACATGCGAAAGAGCATCGTCGACTCCGAAATTTTGTTCGCGTCGCATGCTCCAATATGCTCCAACATGCTCTTATCATAATTCTGAGTATGGAAGGATTACAATTTGGCCAAACCACATCTACTTTTGCTCCGCGTCGTTTCTAAGTGCGCAGTCTACCGTGAAACTCAAAACATGGGGCGGTATTCATAGTCTGTTTTTATTTTAAAATCATCTTAAATGTCTTAACATGTTAATACAATTCTCGGGTTGACATCTTAAGACAGTCTTAAACATAAGAATCGACTATGAATACCAACCTGTTTCACGTTATGAAGTTACTGAATCTTTCCTCGTGCAAGAAAAGATTTATTATTTATTCATGACGCAAAACAGGTCGGTATTTATATGCCCGTATTTAGACTTTGTACTTAAGACCTTTTCCTTAAATTTATCTTTAGATGCTCAGCAGCCAATGAAATAATTCGTAGAGTATCTAAAGATAAATTTAAGGAAGGAATTTAAATATAAGGCCTGATTATGAATACGAATAATAGTTGATTCTTACTGTCTGAAGTCAATCTTAAGATGTAAATCAATCCGAGGACTGTATTAACATCTCAAGACATTTAAGATGGATTTTAAAATAAAAACGGATTATAAATACCGTCCCATGTTTCCCGTTTCACAGTTGTACGCCTTGCGGAACGAGAAGCAGAGAAACGACAGAGAACACTAATTTTAGAGAGAAACGCTTGCAAACTGAGCACACCATAGGTTTGTTCGCGTCGCAAACTCCAACATGCTCCAATATACTCCTACTTACTCTATCAAGCGCGTTGAAATGAGTAAGAGTTATGGTAGGAGCATATTACAACAGCATGCGACGCGAACAAGCCTCATGTAATCCTTCCATCATGATTCTGGGTTCCAGCAAGGAACACAATCAGACACACTATGTAACACGTGAATCATTTCGTCCTTGTTTAATATAGGCAAATAACATCCTCTTTTACTTATTATTTCAGCGATCATTGGATGAGTAGGAGCATGTTGGAGCATGCGACGCGAACAAAAACAAACTTCTAGATCACGACATTGAGGAATTGCACGCGATTAACGGGTCTCGAGAGAAATATTTGTGAGATGATACTCGGATTAAAGATACTTTGCGGGATTCTTTTAGACAGCAACAGCGAAAGATACGGAAAAGATTCGAACACGACACGCATCATGTATCTAATCGCGATTCGAAATGTAACATGGCGGTTGTTGAGTAGCGAAACTCGACGAAGCGGCAACTTCAAATGGGTAATTGAACCCATTTTAGCGGCACTTTCTACACTCGATGTGAGACGTAAAGATACGTTAATTCTTTTAAGGGATAAGAAATAAAAAGTGCTTTTCATTTGGTGATACAAATCGATACAATTAATGCCATTCTATCTTTGCTATTCACTGAATATCAACAAAAGATAGAATAATATTTGTGTTATGCAACTAAATATATAAAAAGCAATCAAAAGATGAGCACAGTAAACACAATTGAAATGTATTAACTGCATCGAAATCTGTCGACAAGCAAGTTATGGTATCATCGAAACGATCGAAGCAGTGAATTAATCGGTAGAAATACAAAATATTAAAATATTAAAAATTAAAATATTAAAATCTTAAAATAAAATGTTAAAATATTAAAAATATGAATCAAATGCAATAATTTCTCTAATGTATATGAACTCTTTCAAGAGATTACGAACGATAATTGAAACTTTTAAAATAAAAATAAAATTTTTAATTAATTCATTACTATTATTATTATTATTATTATTAAGCAAATCTATACTGTTTGCAAACAATGAATTTTTATCCGAATATATCTAAAATATTTGATAACGAATGATAACGAATTATGAATGATGACAATCTATTAAATGATAACGATGATAACAATAAATTATGCATAATAACAATTTATTAAATGATAAGATAATATATTATCTTTTTATAATCGGGGAATTTCCTTATATGATTTTAATATTTTTATTTAAATAGATTCTATATTATTATATATCTTTAAATTATATATCTTTAAATTAATTATATATATTTTTTTGTATATATTATATATTATATACTCTTAAAAAAAAGAATTATATTTCAAATTCAAATTAGTGTCGTAAAAATATATTATAAGAACACTATCGCAAAATAACTCGTCGCGCCATCTGTAAAATCAATTCCACGAATGCCGCATGATTTAGCGCTGCCAAGGCAGTAGTTACTTGCTCAACATGGCTTCGTGTATTCGGTGAGTTTATTTTCGGCTTTTTAACCTTTGGACTGAGAAAGTACAGATTTATCGCGGGCGTACATGAGATCGTTCATGCGCGACATTCTCAGTGGTCACGGCGATCCTCGTTTATCTTTTTTCTGGCATAAAATCGTGACGTAGATCTCACAGATCATTGATACGCCGCTGACGTGTCCCCTCCGCGCAATGTTGTTTCCGATATAAATACTTTTTTTTTCAATTAATTCTTCGCGTTGCCGGCCGCCAATTTAATCTAATCTGTCGCCGAACGACTGTGATATCGGCCGCCATACGCCACAGTGAAGCTCTACAGTTTTATAAACGAACATTGCTGTACAAATTGTCGCGTGGTTGCGTTTTCCGACAGGATTTCCTCTTAAGGTCGTTACCCCAGCTGGACGTGAAAGAGCACAATGTAATACTCGTCTATTAGTGCATATAATTTAGAAATATTTCTTTAATCTGTGATTTATGTAGAACGTAATTCATTGTGTCTTAATAAATGTAGATTTGATTTTCATTTTGTTCTCTATTTATTCTTATTTTAATTCTCATTTTGTTCTTATAAATATTTCAGGTTGGTTCTATTGTTAATACTACTATGTTCTCCATTCATTACCGATGCAGTCAACAGAGACAACTTCAAAAGATGTGATCAGAGTAGTTTCTGCCGGTAAGAATTATCTACTATTGTTAATATTATCATCTGAAAGGCTATCTAAAAAGCTATGTAATCTTTATTTTATTTCTTGTAGACGATGCAGAGGGATGGAATCTGGAAAATCCCCATATCAACTTTTGCCAGATAAACTTGTACAGAATGAATCAATGATTATAGTAGATTTATTTAATAAGGATACTGGTATCACTTACGTGGTACAACTCATCACATTAAAAGAAAACACATTTCGGTTACACATCAATGAAAAGGATCCACTGCATCCCAAATATGAAAATGAATATGCCCTTCATGATCAACCACAAACAGTAGAGATGGATTTTGTGGAGAGCACTGCTGAAACTATAACTGTAACCAAAGGCGAGAATAAAGCCATTTTATATATTAATCCATTTAAAGTAGAACTATATTCCCAAGGTATTTTGACAATATCTGCAAATGCTCGCGGTCTTATGAGATTTGAGCATTTGCGTACAAAACCAGTAAAGTAAGTATTGTTAGGAGATATAATTGTTATATTAAGATTTCTATAAAATTATATATATTATTGGATGTTACATAGACCAGAAGATGGAAATGCTGAAATGGTAAGAACAAATAATACTACATATCTGAGTGATGGTGCTGATAATGATCCTGGCGCTTGGGAAGAAAACTTTAAGGAGCATCATGATGCTAAACCATATGGACCAGAAGCTATTGCCATGGATTTTAGCTTTCCTGGATCAGAACATGCCTATGGTATTCCGGAACACGCTGACTCACTAGCATTGCAATCAACGAAATCTACTGATCCATATAGACTATATAATTTAGATGTATTTGAATATGAAACAAATGAACGTATGTCTTTATATGGTGCCATTCCGCTGCTTTATGCTCATGGGTAAGAACATATTAAATAAGTTAACGAGCTATCGGATTCTTGAAAAATATTTATGTAAATTTCATTCTTGTAATATTTCAGAAAAGAAAGATCATCGGCTGTTTTTTGGCATAATACAGCAGAAACATGGATCGACATTCTATCGAGTGCAGATAATAACGTTGTAGAAAGCATTGTTAATTTTGTATCTAGGTCAATTAAGAAATCTCAGGTGGATGCTCATTTCATGTCAGAATCTGGAGTGATTGATGTATTCTTCATGTTGGGTCCGAAACCACTTGATGTTTTCAGACAGTACACTGTTTTAACTGGTACAGCTCCTTTGCCACAGGTATATCAAATAAATAGTGTAAAAAATTAGAATTTTAAGTTATGAAATGTCTCAAAATAAAATGTGTTTTATGTTTAAAATAGATGTTTACACTTGGATATCATCAATCTCGTTGGAATTATAATGATCAAGATGATGTCGCAACGATCGCCGAAAGTTTTGATACGCACGATATACCATTAGAAGCTATATGGCTTGACATCGAATATACTGATAGCAAAAAATATTTTACATGGGATGCACGTAAATTTCCAAATCCTCTTGATATGATACACAATCTTACTGCCAAAGGCAGAAAATTGGTAGTTATCATCGACCCTCATATTAAACGTGATAACAATTATTTCTTACATAATGATGCTACTAGTTTGGGCTATTACATCAAAACCAGGGATGGAAAAGATTATGAGGGTTGGTGTTGGCCGGGTGCCTCGTCGTATCTAGATTTTTTCGATCCAAAAGTTGTTGATTATTATACTGGATTGTACAGTTTAGATAAATTTCATGGTACTACTAACGATGTTTACATTTGGAATGATATGAACGAACCAAGTGTGTTTAATGGACCTGAAATAACGGCACCAAAGGATCTTATTCATCATGGAGGCTGGGAACATAGAGACGTTCACAATATTAATGGACATATGTATATTCGTGCGACATATGATGCTTTGTTCCGTCGATCAGGTGGTTCTCTGAGACCATTTATTTTAACAAGATCCTTCTTTGCTGGATCACAACGTTATGCAACAATGTGGACTGGCGATAATATGGCTGACTGGAATCACCTTCGTGTAAGTTATCCCATGTGTCTCTCAGTGGCTATATCTGGAATGTCGTTCTGTGGTGCCGATGTTGGAGGTTTCTTCAAGAATCCAGATTCAGAATTGTTCATTAGATGGTATCAAGCTGCAACATGGCTACCTTTCTTCCGCCAGCATTCTCACATTGAAACAAAGAGGCGTGAGCCATGGACATTCAATGACGAAACTACTCAAATAGTTCGTGAAGCATTAAGATTACGATACTCTTATCTGCCATTGTGGTACACACTCTTTAGAGAACACGAAATAAACGGTTATCCCGTTATACGTCCTTTATGGACGCATTATCCAACTGAATCTGAAACGTTCATTATCGATGATGAATTGTTACTTGGCGATTCAATACTCGTGCGCCCAGTATTCCAATCCAGTGCTACTGAAGTAGCGGTTTACTTCCCAGGAGAGGGCAAAGTGACTTGGTATGATATTGATACAATGCAAGCCTATGAAAAAGGAGGATATGTTAAAATACCGGTAACAATTCACAAGATTCCTGTATTCCAAAGAAGTGGATCTGTCGTCCCTCGAAAAATGAGAATACGACGTAGTACAGTTGCTATGAGAAATGATCCTTACACATTGATAATAATTGCTGATAGTAATGGCAGAGCTAGCGGCAATCTATACATTGATGACGAAGTCAGTTTCGAATATCGTCATGGAAAATATTTATATTTAAGAATAACGTTGGACAGTAATAAAATAGTATCAACTCTAATTGATAAACTAGCTTCGTATGAAACACAAAGCTGGCTAGAAAGAATAGATATAGCCAATCCACCGCAAGGAATTAAATCTGCTCAATTGGAATCTCACAGTGAGTAGTCAGATTAAAGTGTGAAGTAAAATCAGTTGTGCAACAAATCTATATTTTAATAATATATATTTCTCTTACAGGTATAGGAAAAGTAACATTGGAAACTACATATAACCCACATAACAATGTATTAACGATACGTAAACCAGCTGTAAATATGGGCGAGGAATGGACCATCGAATTATTACAATAGAATTGGGTTCATTATCAACTCAGTATCCATAATGCCAATTTTCTATTACTATTCAGTTATCTGTGATCTGGATGATTATTTCTTAGAACAAATATACAATTTAGTTATTGTAACAATAAAATGATTGCCAATTGCTTCCTGAGATTAATCAACTATATAAACAGTATAACATTTTTAAAGTTACAGATATCTTCGGTAATTTAGTTATTTTACGATTTAATAAAAAAATTAAAAATAAAGATTAATATTTCAGGCTACACACATCACAATAAAAAATGTTATATGTCGACAGCATTTATGTATATAATTTAAAAACGTTAATAACACTTAAAAATATATACATTTAAAGTTTCATTATTCTCTCTGCCAGGAATGACATATTTTAATAATAACTTATCTACCAAAATATCAAATGTAGATTTTAAATAAATTCATAAAATAAGGCTGATGAGATTTCTCTCAATAAAAAGTATCTTTATTTCGTTATATGCGTTCCGTTGGTGCATGTTTATGAGCTAAATATAAAAACACTATTGATGATAACGCTGATACCAAGAAAATAACGTCAAACCATCTATGATAAAAATTGAACTGTAATTCTCCTAGTACTTGCGTTATTATAATGCGATATTCTGCTGGCATATTCATTCGCATAAGAAGTACAGAAGATACGAAATACATTCCCTGAAAAAAGAGAATGCCATGAAATTTGGAATATGAATAAATTCTATAAGGATTACATGTCTTACATTATATAGGCTATTCTTACCATTATTTGCGCAAGTATAAGTACAATAATATTTGACGACTTGCTGCTAGATATGGCATAGAAAAACTAAAATAGAAAAGTCGGTAGTGAGTATTGTTATTAAAATTGATGAGGCAACAAAATATTAATCAATATTCATGTTTTTTACTCTGTATTTACATATGTATCTTGTTTTACATATATTAGAAATTTTTATTGTATAAGATAGATAGTACATACATGTAAATCATTTTATAGAAATTAAAAAGTGCAGAATGACTATATAAGAGGTATATAATTGTTATATATATTTTACATACCTTTGTCAAAGTTAACAATAATCCACGTATGGACGTTACAACAATGCAACCGACGAGGTAAAAAGAAATGTGTTGCGACCAAAACGTAACATCGATATTGAAACCAATCCAATGCACTGCAATTTCAATTCCTCTAGTTACAGGATCTTTTTTGCCGACTCGATCGAATACTATGTTGATTGTAGACTATAAAAATATGTATTATTTTTTCAAAAAAGATAATTTAAATCATTAATTAATTACACTTACAATAAATATCTTCCATGTGCAATACAAAGAAAAGAAATAACCCAAGAAATTAAAATATTTTCCTTGCCAAGTGGCAGCCCACTCTAGACGTTCTCTTGCATTTTGTATGTCATGCGCTTCCAAAAATAATTGTCGTGACAATTCCTCTAAAGCGGTAACTTCGATTTGTAATTGCTTGACACCTATAAAACGATATATATTTTGTTATTAAGATAAATCGTATTCCTAGTTTCTTTGCAAAATTAAAGAAAATATATACTTTCTTGATTTCCCTTTGTACCACCTAATGGATTTAACATTCCCCATAATCGAGATCGAGTTTCGGTTTGTCCATCAGCTTCACCCTTTCTGGCTAATGCAATTCGTTTCTTTTTCGCGATAATCATGTCCATAGTTTGCAACAATCGTTTTTCTATAGACTGTACATCCGTGTAAGAAACTGGGCGCATAAAATAAGTCATTGAAGTATATGGATAATTTACAGCGCCAAAACCTGACAGAAGGGCCATTACTGTGACACCTATAACACCTATTCGACTGACACCTTGTTCTATAGATAGCAATCCTTTCTTGGGACTCAGTATGGGGAAAGGATCACCCACTTTCCAAAACAGGTAGAGATAAAAAAGATATATGACAACTGTCAATGGCCGTATTAGATTCAGTCTTACTGCATAGATTAAAAGATTTATTAGATTTAATATAAATGTTTAACAAGGATAATCAATAGAAATAAGAGTTAAAATATAAATACATACCAAATCTGATATTGCTGATAATAAAATATGCTATGTAAAATGGTATCAGGACTATCACCATAAACAGAAGCATGTAAAGGCCAGCATTCCAATGGAAATATCTAGAACTGAGGAAAACAATATATCATTACCAAATATGAAAGACTGAGAAATCATAAAAAGAAAAGTAAAGTAGCTAATGGATGTCTTCCATTTAGTGACACAAGTCAATACAAATATCATTTTATCTTTCTTTGAGTAACAAAGACAGAACTAAATGGAAGGCATTCAATGAATGCTCATGTAGATGCAACATATAGATATTTAATAGCAAAAATTATATAAAAAATGCAAACATACATCATTCAATGCCATTATTATTTGCAATCATTTACTAATTTATTATCTTTTTGTGCTTATTGTTAGGCCCTGAAGAGGTCTAAAATGCATAGTTGCTAAATAAATATCTGTATATTGTGTATTTTACATTTATTAATTATTATTTATTAATTATAATTTTAAATTTTTTTTAATAATATATCATATCTTAAAACAGAATGTGAATTATTTTTTTACCTTGAGTCGAGTACTCCTGCTATCTCAAAAATAATTAATTCAAACATGGTGCATGACAACGAAAACGTTGTTGAGAAAATTAGTTGAACTAGTCTATGATGAACTTCATAATCTCTGAATAATTTCTTCACAAAGAATACCCATCCTCCTAAGAAGAAAATCACCTGAAATATACAGGAAATGAAAATAAATGGAATCTGTCATATGGAGATTCTATTCACATTAAATCTGCCAAAAACAAATAATTAATGTATTGAAACACACATACATATAGATTTGATATTTTACTAAATAAACTGCAAAGCTTTAAAATACAAAATTTATTGTAATAATCTCAAAAATACATACATCTCACAATTCAGTTACAGTTTCATAAATATGTTATAATGCAGAGAAAAAAATCCAAAGACAATAATCCGCAAGGAATTAATGCTGATTGAGAATATAACAAGAAATCTTTTCAGAATACAACCAAATGATTTGTATTTTATATTATGTTTTACATTAAATATCGTTAATAACGAAACAAACAATTGTTCATATTATTTTGAGATATACGTATAGAGCACCGTACTCTTTTTATAACCTTAATCAGTTCAGGAAGTATTGATAAATCTGATTTTTGTAGTGGAAATGAATTTCCACCTGTGTTACGAGAATCACGATAGTGTCCTCGATGAAACCCATTTTCCACTATCGCGATTTTCACTTCGCATTGCGAAGTTTTGACCGGCGATGCTCAGCACTTGACAGGACGCAGGTGGTTCCAAACAAAACGAATACGATAGCAAATACCTAAAGCAGAAAGAAAGCTGAGAGAGGCCATGCCGGCTCTTTTCCTGTTACCATCGAAATCGTCCATACACTACCGCCCAGTACATCCAGTTTGAGAACTACAATATTTTCTTCACTATCAATAAAATCGTATCGTTGAAAGTAGATGTGGTTCATTTCGGTACTAAAATCAGCATTATTATTATATCTCTATAATTTATTTCTTCGTTTGTGAAATCATATTTTTTACTCCCTCCATCTAATCTAAGTTTTTCTGTTTCAGGCTTTCAAAAAATGTGGAAAAATTCATGGTTATTTTTCAACATATCTATTATATTATGAAATAGTTTTTTAATGAGATTTT
The DNA here is from genome assembly GCF_001594045.1 of Atta colombica. Taxonomy (NCBI): domain Eukaryota; kingdom Metazoa; phylum Arthropoda; class Insecta; order Hymenoptera; family Formicidae; genus Atta; species Atta colombica. Next base: position 1,575,144 of record NW_017259213.1, on the reverse strand, counting down.
ATGAGAGAAAACCGATCTTCTTTAATTTAAGAGTGAAATTTTGTCAAAAAAGATTGAGATTGGCAGACGAAAGGTTGATGATAATATTTTGAAATAATATCTATTTTGTATTGCACACATTTATAACATATACAGAGTAATTAAAAAGTAATTTATTGTTATTATATTAAACGCATTTTTATGTTATGTGTGTTGTGATACATTTAATTAATCGAAGTTTATATTTAGTAAAATATAAAAGTTGTGTATTCACAGACTAATATATATTCCCATATAGCATAAATGTCCAAGGGATATTCTCAAGAACCATAAATCCTGAGAATATTTCAGCGTACTGAGAACGGTCGCAGGAATACATCTGTGAGATAAAGTGTGCTGTATATATTGGTTATTAGAAAGTAACAAATGAGATTATTAACGCATAAAAATTTACCGTGATATTGAAAAAGGGAGAAAAAAATATAAATATAGCCGAAATTGCATACTTCGTGTCATAACTTTCAAGTTCTTTCTGATAATTCTGCGAATGAAAATAAAAGTCAATCTGCATAAACCGTAATCAGACTACGAGTTATCTGTTATCGGTTCTATTTTAGTCAATCTCATGCAGGGAAGACTAAACTAGTTCTCAGACAGCACAGAATATTTATGATAAATATAATTATATATGATAAATAATAATTTATTATTATTCATTTTTTGAAATGCTATAAATATATTTTATACATATTTTATAAAGCTTTTTCGAAATATTAAAAGATAGACTAAATATTTAATGTAATATTTATGATAAATATAAATAAATATTTCTGTTATATATTTCTTATTTGAACTATAATGTCTTATTAAGTATTTTTATAACATTTACTATAAGATTTACAATAAAGATTTACAATATTTCATTTACAATATTTATAATAAATGTTTATGATCTATGTAATCTAAGACCACAAAAATATTCACAAAATATTTAAAATAAGCCTTATAAATATTTTGTAAATCTTTTATAAATATTGTATAAGTGCTGTTTGGGTTGCAACGATGATTGGTTAAAATTTAGAATCGTTAACTAGCAATCGTAACCAGCAATCTGGTAGTGTGATTACAGTTTAAGTGAGTTGATAAGAAATGATGGAAGAGGGGAGAAGAAAGTATGAGTGCTTTCCATTTGAAACATAAATCGACATAATATTGTTCTATCTTTGTTATTCATGGAATGCCAAGAAAGATAGAATGAATGTTTGTATCGACTTGTATCACTAAAAGGAAAGCATCTTTTATGAATATCGAGAGTTAATAAATGAAATATAGAACACACTTTCTATGGCCGGTATTCGTAGTCGATTCTTATATTTGAAATTGCCTTGAGTACAATCACATAGAGATAACATGATGTATCTCCAAAAACGAGACATAAAATTTCTTAAAGATATATTTTGTATATTGTATAAAAGATGTTTTAAAGATATCTAAAAAAACATCTTTAAGACGTTTTATGTCATGATTTTGAACTTTTTGTTGTCTGGGAAATCTATCAGAGAGATATATATTAGCATTCTAAGACATTATTTAAGATCGTCTTAAAATAAGAACGAATTATGAATTCTATATAAAAGATTTGAACGTATTGCAAGGTACATTTAATGTGATAGTTTCAGATTTAGAAAGCTTATTGCTTAAATAAGCTAGAACTTGAGACAGGTAGAGACACTAACGATTACTTATCCACTTGTACGTACACAAACACGACACATACACGAAATGACGAATTGTCGTACAATAGGCAGCTGGGTGTCGCAGCATGTTATCTCGATGATTAACAATACTGCCTTATCTAAAATTTTAGCATTTGCTTCGCATTAGTAATCAAGTGTCTGAATACGAACGAATGTTCACGTTCGTTTCCCTTTCTGCAAAGATCGTGACAAGTGCATACAGATCAGTGCTATAATGTGACTTAAAAATGAACCGAATGTTAAATTGAATAAGAAATTCAACGCCATCCAAATGTCGGATGTTTTAACTTTGTCGAAATTTTGTTTTCATCGATCAGGAACATATATACAATATATATATATATTATAGCTATATATTTTTCCGTTCTGTAATTTCATGTAAATATATATTTTCCTCATATACATATAACAAATATATAATAAGACTTATAAAATATAAATAAGAACTGTCATTGTTCCAACTATACAGAATTGTATTTCGTGTGTCTGTTTGAATAATTATATAGGTATATACTTGGAAATTTATTACATAACTTGTGAAAAATAATGGATACGTAGTTGATTTAAATAATTAAATAATTTTCTTTAAGTTTCTCGTAAAGAGATTTTTGTAATTTTTACCATTTGAAATTTTTACAGTGACGAGTTAAATGACGTAAGATTGTAAAAATAAATTTCCTTGAAAAACTCGAAAATAATTATTAGTTAAAGATTTAATAATGTGAATCAATGCAGTATAAAACAAATGTTTACGTCTTATGTGTAAAAGAGAAGCAAATTATAATGTACATTTCTACGAAATAATTAAAACGTAACAATGAAAATGCGCTTTTCGAAGGAATCTTGACGTATGCACAAACTATACACATTAATAAATCTTCTCCAACGTAGTTAAAAGTTTAAAATAATCTAACAGCAGTTTAAAATAATCTAACAGCATTTTCAACCATGGATTTGATCAGAGATCGATTAACCCGAAAGTACTATTATGACATCCAATCAGAAACCAAAGATAAAATGTGTATAATGTCAATAATCGCTTTCGGAATGATCAAATTCACTGCGGTTGCAAACGCTATAAAATGTGTCTAAATGAGAACGATGTGTCTAAATGAGAAAATAATGTAATGCACAGAGTCGATAAGTTCGAGATTAGTGACGTTGGAAGGACATAAAGAAAAAACGAAAAATGCCGGGCACGCTGACATATCCAATCTATGTTGGTGTTGATTCACACCCACCCAGAAGACGCGCCCATACATGGACCGCACAACATCGTTCTGCATCACGTGTGGCAGAAATCAATTCGCAATTTGATCGAGTGTCTCTGTCGGAATCCGTGGTGAGATATTGAAACATACTACATATGA
>NW_017259213.1:1571036-1571938 GCF_001594045.1 Atta colombica | reverse complement strand
AGAGAGAGAGAGAGAGAGAGAGAGAGAGAGAGAGAGAGAGAGAGAGAGAGAGAGAGAGATTCAGAGAGCACACAATATTTATAAAATATTTATAAGATTTATTTGAACAATTTACAAAATATTTATAAAAATATTTTATAAATATTTTTATGTTCTTATATATATAGATTGCATTGCAGAAGTTGAAAGAATGTTGCTGAGATATTGCAATGTTGAATGTTGAGATGTCAATGTTTTATCAGTGTTGTATCTATATTGATTCTTCAACATTGATTGTTAATGTTGCTGCAACATTGAAATAACATATTGAATAAATTATATTATATCAACATCTATTTTATTTTGTAAAAAAATAAACAAAAATAGAATGTCATATAAACAGAAAATTTAAATCATTCAAATTGATCTTTTGACGAAACTCATTTCTAAATATTTATACGTTTACAGAATCGAGAATCGATCGCACCTGGAGAGTGCGTGTGATATTGTTTGTTTGCGCGATGTGGTCTTTGTATACAATATAAATACATGCAGTGACAATATAAGTACATACTGTACGTGTTTCAAAATTTACTGCTAGTACTGAACATCTATATTACATATAACGTAAACTATAGAGCCTATCCAAAATTTGTTACCGTAACTTCTGTAAAAATAGACATAATTTAATTAATTTTTTTTTCGATCGAGAATTGATTAAAAAACAAATATATAATGCAAAAGTCAATTAAGGAGTTTCAAGATATATATAGGTTCAAAAAAAAAGAGAAGTTCAGAGACACAAACAAATTTTGATTTAATAAATTGCACTAATAAATTTCAGTGTTATATATGTAGGGTTAAATATTATTTCAAGATGTTGTAGCTATTTTATTGGCTAAATAGAACTTTAAAAGTTGAAA
>NW_017259213.1:1569574-1570936 GCF_001594045.1 Atta colombica | reverse complement strand
AATGCGGATTTATATAATTATATATAAAAGTTGTTTTAAACTTTAAGCCGTAAGAAATTGATTACAGTTAATTACAGTCAAATGCGAAGAGAATAATTGACTAGGGGCAGGTATTCAATCTGTTCTTATTTCAAGATTGTCTTAATAAATAATATCTTAAGATGTTAATACGGCCCTCTAATTGTTTTATGACATTTTAAGACTGTACTTAAGATAACCTTAAATATAAGAATCGAATATCGGCTTATGATTCGTCCATTTACTTATGGCTTAAGGTTTAAAATATATTCTATTGTAGATTCGGACTTATATGCCCGTATTCATAGTCCTTGTACTTAAAGCTTCCTTAAATTTTTCTTTCTTAGAAAAATGGCTCAGCAGCCAATGAAATAATTCGTAACAATATCAATATAACAATAAAGGTAAATTTAAGGAAGCTTTAAATATAAGGCCTGATTATGAAGATACGAGTAATAGATTTTAAATGATCTTAAGATTCTCTCCAACCAAAAAAATGGCTATATTATAAGAATGTTTAAGGCTGCCTCATACAAAATTTCGCAACAGTGACCATAAAAAATTTAAGCCGATGAGTCAATTAGGATATTGCTTTAAGTCTACGTATCTAACGGAAATGAAAATAACAGTAAACTTATCCATAGCAATAAAGTAAATTTTAACTGGTTGAAACTCCTTATGGATAAGTTTACTGCTATTTCTATTTCCATTAGATTAGCGTAGATCTAAAGCAGCATCTTGATTAGCTCATTGTCAGCTTAAGTTCACATCTTGAGATTACTGTTACAAAAATTTTATCTGCGGCTTATATAAAATCAAACTATGAATACTGTTACGTATATAACTTTTTCTCTAGAGCGGAAACATAAAAAACGAAAATTTTTATGCATGATATATGACATGTAATATGTAATATGTATAAAAAATTTTTACTTTCCACGTTTTTGCCTTAAGCTGGTTCTACATTAATCGCAAGTTTGTTGCGACAGCCAATCTGAAGCTTGCATTTTGAAATCAACGTTTCATATTGGTTGTCGCAACAAAGTTGCGATCAGCTTGCAACTAATGTAGAATCATCTGTAGGAAAAAAGTTACATGATTGACTCTCTGTTCTGTGCGAACATAGTCAATGTTGATATTCCTGACTCATGTAATCAAGTTCTTCCTACGTTGGAAACAAAACAAGAAAACAAAAATGAGAATTTTTGAAATTTGTTTACAGAAGAGTTTTTGCATACTGTAACTATAGATATACTTGAAATTTCACGTTACATAATAATCACAATTTTTAAGATTATTTTAAATTTAGATATCTAAATTTAAAAAATAAATAAATTATTTATG
>NW_017259213.1:1553398-1569474 GCF_001594045.1 Atta colombica | reverse complement strand
AAATAAAATATAATATTATTTTTGTATTCTAAATTTTCTTACATAAGCTGCACATATATTAATATTAAATTAATTTATTTTATTAAACTTTAATTTAATATATAAATAAAATGTATTTACATAATTTAGATATACATTTAAAAAATTTGCATCTTGTTTTATAAATTTTCTTGTAAAACTTTTATACTTTCAATTTTTATCGCGTTTCTTGACAAATAAATAATATTTCTATCATAGAAAGGAAATTGTATGGTGGAGATTTAAAGAAATTAAGAAAAATTTTGGGCAGATTCTTCATATTTATGTGTCGCAAGATATAAATGTGAAGTGCGAGTGCGATGGGTTCGTGTTTTGAATATTTAAAAGATGGCTGGCCATCTTTGAACCCGGAAGTGAAGATGTCACATCCGTCTCGATCGTGCAATAGTCGCGGAGGGGGGTTAGGACAAAATAGGTTTCTTGATGGCACACAAGAAACTGTGAGGTCCGTTAAATAGCAAGAGAGAGCGGTCGGCGATTAGGTACCAATTAAGCAAACGTAACGTTAATGGCAGAGGAACATGTTTACGGTTATAATCCGACGATTGGAGTCGATGCCGATTCCGTACGTAACTCCACTTTGACAGTTTGACAAGTACAGGTTGGGTTTCAGAACGACTGATAAAGGTGCAATCAACGAACGAGTGTTACTTTCGGGCACGGCTGTTTATTATCATGGCCTTTTTTTCCCTTCCACGAAACGGTTTCATCGATATACACATGATGCCTTCCGACCAACATCTTGTATCGCGATGACAATGACAGAATCGTAATCCTACCAGAAAAATATCAGTTCGCGATGTTAATTCTAAATTACTCTTGCAACGTAGCAGTATTTTAACGACGTCGCTCGCACGTGTTTTCCAAATGGCGCATTAATTATCCATACTATATTTTACTATTCATTATTGTTGTAATGAAGTATTTTCGACGTAACTTTGATGTAATTATTGGCGATATATCTTGTGCAATATTCAAGAAAGTCTTGTCTGCCATTATGATAATAATCGGGGAGATATCGTTTGATAATTTTTCTGTAGTATATCTGTATAAAAGTGGAACTTTTTATAATTTAGTGCTTGAAATATGATTGTGCAAATATTTTGTGGTAAAACATTGTAGATTTTAATTACGTTTCAGTATTTGTTGTACTTTTAATGGTATTATGAATTATATATTTGTATATTTATAATATATATAATTGTATTCATATATATAATGATATAAACATATATATTTATATCAGTCATCAAATACTAACTTGAAGATACTTGTCAATAATGGAGCATAATTTTGACATTTGATTGTTATACCAGATGATTTATTTATTTAGAGAGACGAAACGAGCAAGCTGAGGTTAAAAGTAATTGCTGGGCATCACTTAGCTAAGAAAGATATTTTTGGTGCAAGTGATCCCTATGTACGTGTGGACTTAAACACAATAAATGGCGATCAGACAGTGGATTCTGCACTTACAAGAACTAAGAAGAAGACATTGAATCCTGTCTGGGAAGAAGAGTTTATATTTAGAGTAAGTGGAATAAGAAGAGGAAGAATTTTTGAAAAAAGTACTAAATTTTTGGTGTTATTGTAAAATATATTATTAACATGAACTACCTTTTGGCAGGTTAAACCAGTAGAACATAAATTGGTCTTACAAGTTTTTGATGAGAATAGATTGACAAGGGATGATTTTCTTGGTATGGTTGAGTTAACATTGATTAATTTACCAAAAGAACAAGAAGGTCGCTCTATTCCTGCTAGGAATTATGTACTTCGTCCACGTAGGTAAGTATTTTTTGACGATTTTGCTTCGTGCTACATATTTTTCAACTTAATTTTGTATATTACACACTTTGATCTAATTTACATTATTTACATCTAGTTGCGATAAGTTTGATATGTTATAACTTCTAATCAATTAGCACAATGGATAAATTATCAATTATAATTTTAGTCGCTTTAATTTCAATTTGCAGTAATATAATATGTATATAATTTGAATTTGACTATATAATGAAAAAAATATCCAATTAATATTGTTTTATTGAAATTTGTTTGTGCTTTGTACTTTTTTATTTGCAAATGCAAAATAAATAACTTATGAGGATATGGCTAGTAATCATTCCAGTCAGCGGTCACGAGTTAAGGGAACGTTGGAACTGTATCATGCATACATTTCCGACTCAACTAGTATTGAAAATGACAACGGAGACGTATCTGATTCAGGCGGATGGGAATTAGTACAGCCAGAGAATAACAGTCCAGTAGAGCAAAGTGCAGATGTATGTACATAATATAATATAATTTCATTGTTGTTATAATAACTTTTCTGTACTAAAATGTACATTTTTTTATAATAAATGTTCAATCTTTTTCGTACTTATAAAATAAGACTAAAGCAATTGTATATAATTCTACGAAATTTAAAATTTTAAAATACTTTTACAGATTACGATAGTCAATAGGCCCTTACCACCGGGCTGGGAAGAAAGACAGGACGCAAATGGCCGGACATACTATGTTAATCATATAGCGCGTTTTACACAATGGGAACGACCAGAACCGTATGTGATACAGTGTTTAGATGTTATTAGATAATTATATTTCATTCAAATATTTATAGTATCTATATTTCAAAATGTTATCTTATTGTAACAGAGATACAACAGCGACAAGTGGAATTGTTGAACAACGTAATTTGGATACAGCAGCTACTGAATTTCAACGGCGATTTCATATTAGTGCCGATGATGAAGGTAGACATAGGAACTCTGTAGTAAATCAAGTAAGTTCAATAGTATTTTTAATTAAAATTTTTTAAGTTGCTACTTTTGCATAAATGCAACATACATATCTTACATAAACAACATATTTAATATAAAATTATACTACAAGTTTTATATTTATTAATTATACTAATTTTTTAAATATATATAGGAAAAGGTTGCGTTATTAATGTTAAACCACTTTATAATCATGTTTTGTTTTGAATAATTAAGATTGAGTTATTGCTTAATGCTACCGACATTATATACTGTATCTCTATTTGTTTTAGAAAATTTTTAAATTTGTTTATTTATCTTTGTAGTAAAGATAAAAAGATGCCTTTTAATTATATTTCTAAATCATTATATCTTTCTGCATTAAAAAAAAATCGAAGTTGCGTAATAATATTCTCTGCTTTCAAATCTCCATGTTAGCAGATATTATATTTCCTTTTTATTTATTTATATTTCACGTAAGATACATGTGTTCATACACACACACGCACAAAAATCTTAATATGTAATGAAATCATTTATGAAATTATGTATAAATATATTGATTCAGTGATGCATTTGTATAAAAATACAGGCACATATTAATTGCATATTATGTTAAATTTTATGAAATTATTTTATTATAAGTTTCTTTATAATATGTTCGCAAGAATTTTCTTGACATTTGTTTATGAGTTGTTATTGCATATTTTTCTTCATACAAGAATGTGTTTAGCAAATAATGTAGTAAAAAATAGGAATATATTTTGAGGTAATAATTAATAGAGGTAATATATAACATTAGCAATTTAGCGCGCGCGCGCTTTAAACATTAATAAGATTCATTTGTTGAAAAGCACAAGCTTATTCTTAATATGTTAAATGGTTAAACAACATTTTTAAACGTGTACAAAAATTCCGGCATTAGTACATCTATTCATACAATTCGTATGATTAGCATGCAGTATGTAGAATTTGTGCATGTGTGTGTAAGGATGGTGAAGTTCTACGCGAGGACGATGAAGATTCGGAAGCAAGAGATTGTGAGGGTGGGGATCATAGGGGAGGGGGTATTGGGGATACTTCTTCAGACTCCGGACGTTCTGTCGATCAACGTGGCTACCTTAGTGAATCTGAAGAACAGGTATTAATATACATAAAGTTGTTATATTCATTTTTAGTTGAATGTAACGCTTAATACGTATATATTTATGTGTGTGCTTGCTGTAAAGTAAATAATAGCATATGTAAGTTTTATTTCATGCATCAATCCCATTTGACATTTATTCAACTTTGATAAAGCTAAGTCATATAAATTACATAAAGACACATGTATATTCTAGTTTCTTTACCTGTTATAACTGTTATAATTACATTTATTAAAAACATATTATTGAATAGGATGTGCAAAAGCATATATAAAAATAAATAATAATGGAAACAAATTCTCAAAAATTGCAAATGCAAATAAATAAACTAAGATAAAGGGTTAATGAAAATTGGCGCTGTAGTAATTGCGCTATTATTACATAAATTTAATATTACAAACATATGTGTGTGTGTGTGTGTGTGTGTGTGTGGAGGGGAGGGATGTGTGTGTGTGTGTGTGTGTGTGTGTGTGTGTGTGTGTGTGTGTGTGTTTGTAATATTCAATTTATGTAATAGCGCAATTACTACAGTGCTCATTCCCATTAATCCTTTGTCTTAGTTTATTTATTTGCTTTATTTAGTTTATTTATATAGAAATGTTTATATATCTATTTTAAGTATTCATATATATATAAAATACTTTAATATTACATAGCATCAGGTAGAACTTACAAATTTAGATTTTCTTTTGTAATATAATATTTATTGGCGTATTAATAAAAAGAAACTTCAATTAATTTTTGTATTATTGCTTTATAATATTTAATTAGTATAGCATGCTTTATTTAGAACTTTATTTTGAAAATTTTTTTATATGTTTTTAAAATTTGGCATGAATTTTTCTTTTGTTACTTATTATATATTTATTACAAATTACATAAATAAATAAATTATATAAATATATAATATTCTAAAGTAATGAAATTCTGTATTTCAAAATATATTCTCTTGTGAAATTATAATATGTGCACTAGCTTATTATATTAAAAAATACACATCATTCTTATTTTATATTCATATATTATATTTTTTATTGGATTGTAATATACAAATTTATATTACATTTACAGACTGATGATAACATCGACAGTCCAGCTGGTTCAAGACGTTCATCAGAGCAGGTATGTAATTATTTATTTTATTATATCCTTATATTATTTAATATTTTATATGTAACATTTTTTCTTTTATCGTAAAAATTTTAGATTGATAGTCCCAAACCTACTCTTCCTGTGTCTAATGACGAAGGATTGCCCCCTGGTTGGGGCATGCAAGTAGCACCTAATGGTAGAATATTTTTTATTGATCATAATGAGAGGGCGACAACCTGGATTGATCCCAGAACGGGAAGACCAAGCTCTATACCTAATAATATTGCACCATCAACGACATCGAGAAGTGATTTAGATCAATTAGGACCGCTTCCAGAAGGATGGGAGGAAAGAGTACATACAGATGGACGAATCTTTTTTATAGACCATAGTATGTATATTATTTTTTATAATTTCAAGTTTTAAATTCAAATTATAATAATATTACAGCTGGATATAATAAAATATTTATTTATCTTTTTTGTCATAGATACACGAACAACACAATGGGAAGATCCGCGTATGTCTAATCCTCAAATTGCTGGCCCGGTATGATTACAAACATTTTATTACATAAATCTTTTTATGTAGGGAAATAATATATATATATACATATTTAGGGAAATAATATATTTTTTAGCTATAGATATGTATATATAAATTTAGCATATTGTTATCCTTTTTCAGGCTGTACCATATTCAAGAGATTACAAGCGTAAATATGAATATTTGAAATCACAATTGAGAAAGCCTGTATGTAGATATGTTCATTACTCATTAAATCACTTTTGACATGGATATGATTATATTATATCTGTATATATCTTATTGCAGAATAATGTTCCTAATAAGTTTGAGATAAAAGTTGGCCGAAATAATATTTTGGAAGATTCATATCGTATCATAAGCTCTGTTAACAGAGTTGATATTCTAAAAACGAAATTATGGGTAGAATTTGAAGGAGAGGTAGGCTTAGATTATGGTGGCCTTGCAAGAGAATGGTTCTTCTTATTGTCTAAAGAAATGTTTAATCCATATTATGGACTTTTTGAGTATTCTGCAACGTGAGTATAGAAACTCTATTTTAGTGTTTATATGTAATATACGAGATCTTTCTCTCTCTCTCTCTTTCTCTTCAAAACAAAAATGGCATTTTTTATTTTTAGTGATAATTATACACTGCAAATTAATCCTTGTTCTGGTGTATGTAATGAAGAGCATTTGAATTACTTTAAGTTTATTGGGCGCATAGCAGGAATGGCTGTTTATCATGGCAAGCTTTTGGATGGTAAGTCTTAATATGTAGTAAAACTATAATATTTGTAATAGTAATATATATAATGTACGAAATGTATAATAAGATAATTAAATTAAAAAATTTTATTTTTTTTAGCTTTCTTTATTCGACCATTTTATAAAATGATGTTGGGTAAACCAATTGATCTGAAGGATATGGAGAGCGTTGATTCTGAATATTACAATTCGCTTTTATGGATTAAAGAAAATGATCCTAGTGAATTAGAACTCACTTTTAGTCTTGATGAAGAAAGCTTTGGTCATACATCCCAAAGAGACTTAAAGCCAGATGGTGCTAATATTCCTTTGACCGACGAAAATAAGGATGAATATATAAGTTTAGTTATACAATGGCGATTTGTATCTCGCGTACAGGAACAAATGAATGCCTTCCTGGAAGGTTTTAACGCTCTTATACCACCAACATTAGTAAAAATATTTGATGAACATGAACTGGAATTATTAATGTGTGGTATACAGCATATTGATGTGAAAGACTGGAAACAAAATACTTTATATAAAGGAGACTATCACGCAAATCACATTGTTGTACAATGGTTTTGGAGAGTCGTTTTGTCATTCAGTAATGAAATGCGTTCTAGATTATTACAGTTTGTAACTGGTACATCACGTGTTCCAATGAATGGATTCAAAGAACTTTATGGAAGTAATGGACCGCAATTATTTACAATTGAGAGGTGGGGTACACCAGAAAATTATCCAAGAGCTCATACTTGGTGAGTTTTTATTTTAAAGGTATTGCATTTGCTAAAATTTTTTAAATTTACTCCAAATTTTATATACATTTTGTCTTATATATTTTGTTTTATATATTATATTCTTTAAAAACAAATAAAATATGATCATTTACCAGTTTCGTTTATTATTATCGATAAAATAATTTTTTTCATATAAATGTGTGTTATACAATAACATAAATTATTTCAGTTTTAATCGTATTGACCTTCCTCCGTATAAAAGTTATCAACAACTCAGGGATAAGCTAGTTAAAGCAATTGAAGGTTCTCAAGGCTTTGCTGGAGTCGACTAGCACGAAATACCTTTGTTCATGATGATATCTGTAATATAATAATGTATATATTACATATACCTTATAGAGGTACACAGAAAAATATATTATCTTAATACGATTATCTATTTAAAAATTTCTGCACTTTAATGATTTTGTTGTCTCAATTATGAGCAACAGTATTATAAAATATATTAAAAATAATATGTTCAAAAGTTAAATCGCTTAGTTTTTCTAAATAACTTTCAATAAGTCTTTCAGCATATGCTACGCTTTTGAAAATACTTATAATGAAAAATATTTACATAACTGAAGTAGACTGTTAAAATTTGCAGTCACATATTAACTAATTCAATTTTAAAGACATGCCATATTCTTATTATTGCATTATGGGATTTTCTAGGAGAAGTGATTTGGTTGCTATAACAATGTGATATTATGATATTGATGTATTATTTGATTCTTTTTTTTTGTTAATATTATTAGAATGTTATGAAATATAATTTGTGCAATGATTGTATATGATAAAATTATGACAAATTGTTTCAAAATGACATGTTATCCTACGAGTTAAAAATTCTGTGCACATAGATATGCTATCTTTTTTCTACTTTTAAATCACAAGATATTATATAATGCTATTTTGTTGTCAATAAACTCATTTCTTGAAATTTATATTTATATAAAAATTTTGGCAAAGAGAATTATTTAACTTTCTTTTTAATTAAAAAATTTATTCTATAACTTTTTATGTTGTTTATTCAAAATAATTAATTGTTTTAAAAAGTACGTTGTTTTTCTAATCAATCAAACTTTTTTGATATTGTAAATATGAATTATGTACATCATAATTTTAATTATATTTTTATGGCACCCCAAACTATGCTTCTTTTTTTTCAATTTTAATAGCATGTAAATTTTTAATTTGCTTAATATGTAAAGCTGTTTATATCTTTTGTTGAAAAGCAAATAAAAAAAGCTTATCATATATATTTTATATGCGCGCGCGCGCGCACACATACACACATTGTATGTATATGTGTGTGATGTAAAATACATGTTTTCTTTATATTCGTTGTTGCTTTTATGATTATGAAATAATAAAAGATATACATAAATCGTATTGTGCAAGAATGTATACTCTTATAATGTACAGAAGAATATAAACAGTTTTATAAACAGTTATTATGTTATTAGAAGAAAAGGCAAGAAACGATAAAACCAAAGCTAATATTGTAACGATTTTATTTCAAAATTTTTATTTTATTTTCTGCTAAATAGTATGAGATGAAATTATGTAGAATAAGTTATTAGATGAAAATTCATATTTTACATCATATTAATATATAAAGTAAAAATTTTATAAGCATACTAATAAATTTACTTATAAAAAGATATATTGAATTAATAAATTGAATTAATTGGTTGCAGATAATATCATTAATAATACCTTGCTTGTTCTTCTGAATTGATAATGACTTGAGTATATATTGCATTTAGGAAGTATAATTGTATACAGTAAATGAAGTATGAAGTTGATTGTTTTTCAGAAATTTAAATCGTTGTGCATATTTTGTCAATATTCAGATGCAACAAAATTCAATAGTCTCGCATAGTCTCGAAAATAATTTAAATATTGCTCCTTGTTAATAATCGAAAATGATGAAATTAGTATCAGATATGAATGTATACCTACCTTGTATTATAACATTTTTTCACAGAATTAACATACATTCTGAAGGATACGGAGTTAATATAACATTCCATCCTGTTTGTACAGTTTATTTTATTGTAAACAGGTACGTCCCGTTAGATAATAAATAATATTGTCATGACAGAAATTTTGTGGCCTTAAATTCTGGTTATGAAATTTCTTATTTTAATAAGTCTCTCGTTCGTAAAATCTAGATTTGTATAATAGTAAAGTGCGTAAATAATTATTCGTACACAAACAAATATCATTTGGTATTTCTTCATCTTCATATTAGATTTGCAGAGCGATATATATAAGCTTATATGTAATATGTTAGTATTTCCTAGCTTGGGAGATGACAAGTTGTATCCAGTGTAATCTAATATGAAGTGCGTTTAAGACCCTAAGCTCATTAATGGAGCAATGAACAACCAGCGCGCAATCTAATCTTCATAAATTAAAGTTAAGATCGGATAAAGAGGAAGATTGTCATTATGCATGTACAATGCAGTGTTCTCTGAGTCTGTCTTTCAACTGGTGATTTTATATTAATACTTAAAATCTATTCTTTCTTCATGATATGATCATGTATCAACAAGATTGGTTTAATTTATTTCAAAATATGATAAGCACGCATGTATGCGTTCGTTTAATGTACAATATACATATCATATGAATTTCATGATTTGCAAATAGTATGGTGAAATAATAAGTAGTACATGTAATTAACATTAGATGGACTTATAGAATATTGTCATAGTGTAATGCAGACGATGCGAGAGACACGTAAATTTTTTATATTCAAGTTTGAGTATGTTCTATTGTAGCTTCTTGTATTATATTCTTATATAAAAAAAAAAAATCATAAATACGAAAAAGCAGTATATGAACGATAAGATATCCAATGAATTTAATAATCGCGTTTGGTATCCTATATATCGCATAAACATTTTTACAGACAGACACAGAGTGTTAAAATTATATTTATTTGTAAATCGACGATATCAAAAAGAAGATTTAAATGTAGGTATTATCTGATAGATATTCTATTTGAAAATAACCGCATTTATGCTTGATCTATATAAATATCCCGTAAAACTTAATGCCTTACAATAATTATATCACGCATTAGAATATATCTACTTAATGTTTGCATTATTATTTACTGATGTATGTTGACTTTATTATCGCGTCAGGTAGCTATTGTTTGACAGACTTTAAGTGTCTTTATCTATATGTCTATACTTTCACTACCAATGCCTTATTTAATTTAGGACCGAAGGAGACTTAATTGTTTTAAGCTAGCTCAATGTGGTATACAACACGTTTTATTTACATATACTTACATGCACGAACTGAAAGAAATGCGTGACTTAATTACGTTGTATTCGTGTAAATATAAATAAAAGAATACGTTGTAATATATTATAAAAAAAAATGAGCGCTTCTATATTGCAGTTGCAACAAGGAATACATAAAAAATATGCTTGTCGTGCTATGTCCTTGCGTTACGATTATTAATTACTAACGAATACGGTGGAGTTTTCAATCATGAAAAAAATTTTAAGTATTAATATTATATTTAATTAATATTACAAGGCGAATTATGTTCTTATATAATATATATTGTGGAAAACCATACTATATATGCAAATAAATTATATTAAAAAGTTGCACATCACGTAATTCTTAATATCCACAAAAATAAATGATACAGTAGAGCTGCTTTTATCTTTTGATCTTGTAGATTTGTCGTTTTTATGTTACTGAATACGTCTCAAAGTACCAAAAAATGTATTGATAGAAAAAAAATCGAAATATTATTTTTATCTAATGAATTGTTTGATCATCATTAAATCTAACGAGATATTCAATAAGTTATTTTTTACAAATTTTACATGTAATTAATAAGATTATAATTTGCAGATATTTTTTTTAAGATAATAAATTGGATTTATGAAATATTTTATCGGCTAAATGATATACTTTTATTATAATTGTTTTATTATAATAAAGATATGTCAATTTTACAATAATGTTAATGTTAATTGTAAATTTTATATTCCTTGATTTCCGTTCTTCAAAAGAAATTTAGATTCTATACACCGAAGCAATGAATCGTTAAATTCATTAATTAGTTCGGAGGATTCATTGTGTATCTTGATATAAGATAAAAATTACAAAGTGAGCAAATTAAGTGTTAACAAATGAAATGATAAATATTCCAATGAATTTGTTTTTCTTTTCATTTCATTCATTCTATCAGGTTTCAGATTTTCGAGTGCCACTCAGGTATCATTTTATCCTCATTGCTGACCGAATATCAAACAAAGTTAAAATGATAAGTGAGCACTTGAATGGGAATCTGGACGCGTCCCTGATTAAATGAGCCAGCAATCCGATGATTCCCATCATCATTCCCGATCAGCGTTCAAATTTCCCGCCCAACGCCGCGCCATCGAGTACGCCCACGCGCCGCGAGATGGCTCTAGTCGCGGGCACATCCGCAGAATCAAAAAAGACAGTTGGGAAGTGTAACATCACACATCGATTCGGCGGCCCGCGTCGAGCCCGAAAAAAAACTTTCCTCTTCCGCGTTCCTTGGGCCTGAGCCGTGTGCGGTCGCGACGAAACCGCTTATCCCCGCGTCTAACGTTGACGCGCACGTACGCGTGTGATGCGGTGAATATAAGTGACTCCGAACGACGTGAGTATAAAGCGCGTTGCGCCGATGGAAACGTGACTATCTCTTCGGTTGTATGCGGTGATTCCTGTCACGGGCAGCGACAGTGGTAGCGGGTAGCAACCCTCTCGTTCAATCCCCGTCTTCCGAGAGCCACGTCGCCGACATCGAGGGAGGGAAACTCGGCGTTTCGATAACGACCGCGGTGGAGGTCACTGCATTGCGGTGAGTACGTCGAACCCTGTATACACTTTGGCTTTACGACGTTTTTGTAAGTACAACACGGCACGCCTCGTCAACGATGGAATCCCGTTCCATGAAATCCTTTTCGCCACTCTCGCATCATACAAGCAAATCCTGTCGACCGACCGTCAAGAGTTCATTACCCCCTCGGCAACGAATACACACACGGCGCGGCGTCGCGCTTGGTCGTCGTGGCGAGCTTTCCGCCCCGCCGTGCCGTGTCCATTGAAGATCCCTAAATCCCTTGCCGATCTCATAGACTCCTCGCGAAATTTTTGAATGCCCCGCGATGAGAAATTAGCCGGGAGAAATTGGTCGTTTAAAGCGACGGATTCGCGAGCACGGATTTAAATGCGTACCGGTCACCATCGGGATGCTTCTGACATTCGCCGCAATTTCTCTCGTGATTGACGTTTTGAGTTTCGGAGTTTCGTTAGGGCAATGATAGAAGCGCATTAAAAATCCTCTTGAAGATTTTATTGTAACACATGCTGCAGACACATATTACTGTGGAACAACATAAATAATTCTTGTACTGCAGCCATGATGTTTATACATTTGCGATATTACAGCTGCGTGGAAGCTAAATAGAATATTGCACAAAGGTAGAATTAGTTGTTTATAAATATTGATTTTAATTACACTAACGTAAATTGCAATTTAATACACACGTATGTGTGTGTGTGTGTGTGTAATTTTACACACGAAAAAATATCATTCTGTTACTGAGGAAAGTGATAGTTATTCAATTTACTTTCTTCTTTTTAGTAACGGTTATCTTCAACAAAGAATAATTTCTTAATAATAATCTTAAAAATATATTTGTTACAATTATTAGAGAAATTATATAGCATTCAGAATAAGAATTAATTTTCTTTTGAAGAATATTACAAACTTGATTGAAGACGCAACTTTATATAATAAAAAAATCGAATTTGTTTTAATTCAATAATCTTGATTAAAATGTTAAACTTATTAGGATTAAGAGTATATTTTGAATGTGAGCTTACCAGATTTTTGCGGATATATACTTTTTAAATATTTAAAACAGTATTAATTGCTTGTGTAATATTTATATATTTTTGTGTGTATATATTATGTATATTTTTTTATAATTAATAAGTAAATTAGAAAAAAATTAGTTAAGTAAACATATCTATGTAATGACACATATTTATATATTTATTTATTTGAGTAATTAGTTATTAAAAAATTTACCCGCCTGGCGCATTAAAGTGCTTCTCGTATTTCGTTAATAACCCGCATTAAAATTTACTCAAAAATATTATTCCCATATAAACTCAATGCAAAATGCTCCATCGCGTATAATTTAATCATCTACGAATATTTTTCATGCAAATTAAAACATTGCTGTTAAAATGGAAATATATAATATGTCGAGTGTTTTATTTTATTAACAGCAATTAATATCTTTTGCGCCATTCGTGGGTGATATATAATCATTTAGGATTTAGGATGTCAAATGACATTCTGCATCGTTTGTTGAAAGGAATTAAAATTATTTTACACAACGTATCTAAAACTATAATTGTGTTAAGCTATTAATATATCATTGTTACTTTTGAAATGTTTATTATCTTAATCCATTGTATTATCCAGTGTACGTCGTATATGAACGTTATTATAATTTATTTAAGCAATCTAAATATGAAAATGCGTACGAGTTCCATGCAAAGCTAATTTTAAGCTTTGATAGATTAACAGTTAACATAATTAGTCGCTTCTATGTTAAAGTTACATCGAAACATTTATCGCGTGGCATTCCTTCATTTGACGCCTCTCATCAACGTTTTTTTATCATCGTAATAAAATAATATCCGAGAGGAATTTTTTAACCATTGTATCACGCGTCGTGCGTTGGCGTATTTATATTGCGTCAGTACTACTGTATGGCACAACAATATCGTTTAACAATAAACACAGATAAAACTCTCCTGCGGTATTGATGTATATTATGTAAGTAATAGAGTCATCTAATCTATCCATGCTTTTCGCTCTCCTCCTGCGAAGAAATGATCTTAAGACAAGAGAACGTTGGATCTATTAAAACATTAGATCGAATACGCCGCAAGTAATAGCGGTTTTATTTGATATCGACTTGTCGCCGATTGGCATGTGTCTGTTTTTGTTTAACTCGTAGTCACCTTGCAGTACCTCTCAGCAATATGTCGATATTCCTCTGCATTTTCCGTTGATATCTTTTTTTTTATCGAAGCGAAACTAAGAGAGCGCGCGCGAATAAATATCAAGATGAGTAAAGTGACGTAGAAAGTCAGCAATCGTCATCGAGCGTTAATTAACACTCGATTAATAGCATCCTTTTACGTTTGCGAGCGGCGTGTGTCGCTTTGTCTCGAGCTATTTATTAAAGCGCATCAGTTTACATTGTCTTCTCGTATCCCGCGCGCGGCAGCTTAGGAGTGTCAAATGGGCTTTTCACATTAATTAAGAGATCTAATAATAATTAACCGTTCTTTGGCTGTTAGAGTATTCTAACTTGAACTCTTGAGTTCACTTGCTTGTCAAAGGAGAATTGGCATAGTTAGAAAATTGAGATCAAATATGTATCCAAAACATAAATATGTATTTAATAATTCTACATTGAAAACAAATGCTGAATCTTAATAGATATTTGCTTGAACAGTTCTAAATAAATATTTACCAATTGTATGTA
This sequence comes from Atta colombica, assembly GCF_001594045.1. Classification (NCBI taxonomy): domain Eukaryota; kingdom Metazoa; phylum Arthropoda; class Insecta; order Hymenoptera; family Formicidae; genus Atta; species Atta colombica. The sequence continues at coordinate 1,554,793 of NW_017259213.1, read as the reverse complement.
TATTTGGTGCAAGAACTATTAATTTGATTTAACTACTATTTTTTTATTGAGTATAAATATTTATTTACTGTAAATGTATTTTTTTTACTATAAATAATATTATATTTATATTATATTATTCAAAGATTTTTTTTTATATATATATATGTATATATTTACATGAAAAAATTTCTATTATATTGTTATAAATCAAAAATATACCATAATTTTTTTTTATTTTTCAATTATTGATTCTTCTCTAAAGTCTTCTACAATTGCGTAAGCGTAGTTGTAAAAAGTTGTAGTTGTAAAAATTGATCACAGTTGAATAATAATAATCTTCATATTCGATTGTGATTAATTAATTTTTACAATTACAATACAATTACAACTACTTACAAGTAGTCTAGGCAATTATATAATAGAATTAGATGAAAATTTATTAATGCTTAATTCACTTCAGAAATGACAAGAAAAGATCATCATTTTCATCAATTTTTTTGCGTCATTTACTTGCCATATTGCGTCGTGTTGTACGTACATAAGGATAGATAACTGATGTGTTGCGTTAATTACCGCGATCGTAATTAGCCGTGTTTTTTCAATCGATTGGATGCACTCTAGTGAATGTCCAGAGCGATGCAGTATCCAACAAGAAGATGGCGTCGATGAATTGGCTAGTGAGTTTAAATTCTCCCTCTTTACATCCTCGGGATTAATTGTTCATTTATTCTGCTCATGGCTGCATTTAGGGAGCACGCTATGCTATCAGGTGCGTAAGTACATCTAATGAATGATAGAGCGTACATAACGCTGATAGTGTACTCCTGGAATGCAGTCGACGTGATAACTTGATATCACGTTACAGTGACGATAGCGTTTTGTAGCTACACAATAGTTGGACAATTTGTGTTAAATTTAATGCATTTTAATTTTGTATCTCAAATGGTCTATTCATATTTTTTGTATTAATTCAACACAAAAGGAATATATCAGGAAGTAATAAAATATTATGTAAAAAATTAATACAAAAAACGTAATCATGACACAATTTATAAGCAATCATATTTTTCCATTAAAATTAGCATTTATAATATTCAAATTAACATGTTTTAATAAATTTAATATTTGTAATATGTTAAATTAATACATTTTATTCATTTATCTTACAATTTACGTTGTAAAAAAAACATTAGTTTTATATTATTTGCTCATAACTTACTCATAAATTATGTTATTTTAACATCAAGAAATGTTGAATTCATATTAATTTAATTTAACGCAAAATATTCAAATAATATAATCACACGATGTTAATTAATATTAGTTATAGAATATAAACATTCAATACACAATTTTAATAAGGACTTGAATGAATTGTTTCTAACACAAATATTTTATATATATATATATATA